>NC_080387.1:48057623-48357623 GCF_028751815.1 Salvia miltiorrhiza
AATTAACTGTGATGATTAGTTTATATATTTGGTTTTGTTGTAATGTATAATCGATGAATTGATTGAATTACAAAGCGTTGAGATTTATGGTAGCTTGTTTTTGTGTGGAATTTGTAGAAAATTACTTGTTTAGAAGGATCTTCACCCGATACTGGAAAAGGGAAGAGCAAGTCTTCAACGGTCACGAATCAAGTGAGCCATGGGTTCCACTTGGTGAAAGGGCAATCAGGTCATGACATGGAGGACTACCATGTTGCTGAGTACAGGAAGAAGAAGGATCATGTTCTTGGTTTGTTTGCAATCTTCGATGGCCACCTAGGCGATCGCGTCCCCACTTATCTAAAGGATAATCTCTTCGACAATATACTACAAGAGGTGTGTGTGTGTGTTCAGTTTATCTGTACCCTTCTTATTCCATCTCTGTTTGTGGATCATGCTGTTCTTGAGCTGGAACTTTAGGCCTTCGATATTCTTCAATAGGATTTTGTGTTTCGTATGTACGAAAGGAAAACTGCCAAGTCTGTTTGGAGAAGGTGCCAAATAATGTAAGCTAGAGGGCAATGATGCAAATCAATACTTGTAGGAAGTTCATAGGATTATCGTCATTATGCATACATAATACCTGAAGTTGCAGGTGTCGTGTTGTTACAGAGGTAAGTTATGCCGATATGGATGGTTTGAGCATTCATGTTAGCTGATGTACGCTAGGGAACAGAAGGTAGTCGAATATTTATATAATAATAATAATAATCAACTGAATTGACTTATACCACCGTTTACCAACTTAGTGTTCATTTTCACTTTCATATAAACGATGGCAACTATCGCCTGCCATTGTCATCATACATTTAATAACAACCATGCCCTTTACTCAACTTCCTTTTTCTCTAGGCATTTTATTTAACATTTTAGGGAAGGAAAGAGCTTTCCAAGATCATGAAGTTTCTTAGCTGTGGATATGTGCCACAAACATTGTTGCAGTTCGTGTTTATTAGTCTCATTGTCTCTAGATAATTCTGTTGTTTTATCAGTTAAGCTCTTCTTTATCTGAAGGTATCTTTTTATCAACTTGTGCAGCCTAATTTTGGGGAGGATACCGCGTCTGCTATAAAAAACGCTTATCATTCGGACTGATAAACTTATCCTAGAGAAATCCATGCAATTAGGACCTGGTGGCTCGACTGCAGTTACTGCAATTGTATCGATGGAAAACACCTATGGGTGGCAATATTGGAGATTCGAGAGCGGTCATTTTGTAGGAATAAAACTGCAGAACAACTCTCTGTGGACCATGAGCCTCATATTGAAGAAGAGGAGAATCGAGAAAGCAGGGTGGTTTTTGTGACGACTCTTCCTAGGTATTACTTTTGTATTCTTTCAATAGCTCTTCTAAGTATATTGTAGATGGATTGAACGATAGTACTGAATGTTTTGGAATTTGTGATTTGATTGCCATGAAAATTAAGACTCCTATTTCAGGTGATGTACCTCGTGTCAATGGCCAGCTTGCTGTTGCACTGCCTTTTGGGACGAGATCTTTAAAGCACATTTGAGTTCAGAGCCTGATGTGCGTAATATACACATTGACTCAAGCACACAGTTTGTCATATTGGCTAGTGATGGCTTGTGGAAGGTTAGTTCTCTGTTTTTTCAAAACACGCACGCTAAACTAGTGATGCTCCTTGCTTTGACTAGGAACTATTTGCATATGAATTTTTTCGTCCTCAGTTTAAGCTATAACGATATAAAGAGAGTATATGGCATGATAACTTCATTAGAAATCTTTGTTTCAAAAAAAAAAATTCATTAGAAATCTTTGTACCTGTTTACAATTAATAAGGAGAAGTTAATTGTTTTTGTACTAGTTTTTAGAGTATCCAAATTAGTGCGTCAGATCAAAGGATGTTACAAAATCAAGTTTGCTAGTCCGGAGAGTATGAAGACAAAATGCAAAAAATTCCAAATATGAGACCAAGAACTGAGCGTTCGACATTGTGTCCATGGAAAATTCCGAATATGAGACCATTCCAACCTAATACTAGTTGACTCGATGAGATACTTTTGCAAGCAGCTGGTTTTGAAATTTTATTTTCTATTTGCTTCGTTATGAGATGAATATTCTTGTTTGGATATTAATGATCACGAATTTGTAATTGAATGGTGTGTGCATTTGAAATGATGATGCAGGTAATGAACAACCAAGAGGCGGTGGACATAGTGAAGAACATCAAGGACCCTCAAGCTGCTGCGAAGCGTCTGACCACAGAGGCTTTGACGAGAAAGAGCAAAGACGACATATCATGCATCGTGATACGCTTTGGCTGATCTCATGAGAGAGGACGAGATCGTTAAATGAAGAACAAGCGAAGAAATGGAGCGACAGATCGGTATCATGTATCTAAAAAGTGTCTTGCTTTGCAGGTTGCCCGTCTTTAAATAATTTGGTTTGTTTGGAAGGAAAATTTGTGGCGGTGTTGCTTGGAAGAATCAAAGTAGATAGTTTGCTTCTCTCTCTCTCTCAAAAAAAAAAGCATTGTTTGGAGTAGATGATTTACTGTTTTCGTCTTTCTGAGATAGGGAAAATCATTTCTTTTTCTCGCTCTTTTTTGTTAATAATTTCTCCTCTAGTTGGTGTTGAAGACTTTCTTATTTGTTGTATGTGTATATAGCTATGAGAAATAACGAAAACTGGAACAACTGATTCCGTTTGAGTTGCTGTTAGGATGTATTTTGAACTTCGTGTGCTTCTTCATTCGTATACTGTGTTTTCTTCGACTTTCTATTCCTTATAGAAATGCTATTGTTTAATTATTTATAGTTTTGTTACATTTTCATGCTATATTTCGTGATTTAGGAATGTGTATTTAATGTAACGATAAGAAAACATATAATATAGGATTTTGCACCTAAACTCAATCGACAAGTATCTTGTTGCACAACGTGATTTGTCGCACTCCCATACTGACAAATTATGGGGAAAAGGTCATAAAACACAGCACCAGCGATGTTCTATATTTTCCATTTCTTCGTCTTTCAGTATTAGCAAATTGTTTTTTTTTTTCAGTATTAGTAAATTGTTCTATTTTATTTTATTTTATTTTTTGGTCGACATGTTTTATTTCTTAATTATTACTATTTCCTAGGTGTAGTCTTATATTCCAATTCTATTTGTGACGAGATTATAGTCCACTATTCTTATATTTTCCGTAATATATCTGTATTTAGTGTTCCCGAAATCACAGTCCACTTATTTTGTTACATGTGTATTCCTTTTTTTCTTTTTCTTTTTGAGAATTGCATGTGTATTCCTTAATAGTAAATAATATTAATTGATCTAAAAGAAAAATATCGAGATTTTCTAAAGAATAATATTGGGTAATAATAAAAGTATAGTAGTAAAACTGTAAAAGAGAACATAAGAAAACAGATTTGTGCTCAAATGGGTTGATTTGGAAGAAACCAACCCCGGAGTTACTTGATGTTTCTTATATGGTGCAACAATTTTAAAATGTGAATTAGATCTAGGAATAGCTTTAATTTGTTTCCAATATAAAAGAGATTTACGATGAGAAAGGTGTTTCTTATTTTGAAAAGTATAAGATAGAACGGAAAGAGACTTTGATATCTCAACTTTGTTGCTTGAATCCAGGCTCTTTTTCTGAAAATATTTTAATAAATGTGAGTATATTGTGGCAAAAAGATATTGCGAGTTCATTAACTCATTGACATAAAATCAGACACCCTAATATAGCAAAGAACAACAAAATAAAAATTTCGACTGAAATTGGGATTTATGCACAATCACAACTAGTATGAAAATGAACTAATTATGGTCGTCTCTCCCCCGACATATCCAAGCAATTCTCTTCAATAATACATGTAATTATTATATAAGCCAATACTTCATTTGAAAAAAAAAAATCAAGAAACAAACCCATAAAATGAATCTCAAAAAGAAGAAATAAATAAAGATAAAACTATACTAATCGTTGCAGTAACAGCTCATGATGAGAAGAGATAACAGCTCAATAATTGGTAAATATTTGGCTCCGTTTAGTTTCGCTGTCATTTTTGAGGATTTTGACGGCAGTTGAAAATATGAAGGGAGATTAGTAATATGGAATGACGGGTGGTGGTGGAGATGCGTAGGAGACTCCTGTTATGGCGGCAATGGTATGTGTTCGGCGGAGGAGGAGGGTGGCGATGAGTACGTGTACGGTGGCGGGGGAGGGACGGTGACGGAGGCGGTGGTGATGAATAATTGGTATGGTGGAGGCGGCGGAGATGAGTGCTTGTATGGTGGAGGTGGTGGGGATGTGTATTATATGGCGGAGGCGGTGGTGGATGCTACGGGAGGTGGTGGTGATAAACATTCGGGGGTGGGTGGGGGTGGGGGTGGGGGTGGGGTGATGTATATACATAGGGTGTGAAGGTGAGTGTGATGGGGGAGGAGGTGATGAATATACATAAGGAGGAGGCGGAGACGGTGAGGGAGGGGGAGGTGATGAATAAACGTATGGTGGTGGAGGAGACGGTGAAGGTGGAGGAGGTGAGGAGTAGACGTATGGCGGTGGAGGTGGTGGAGATGAGTAGACGTACGGTGGGGGCGGGGACGGTGAAGGTGGTGGTGGAGGAGGAGATGAGTAGACGTACGGTGGTGGCGGGGATGGTGAAGGTGGCGGTGGTGGAGGAGATGAGTAGACGTATGGTGGAGGCGGGGAAGGTGGTGGTGGAGGAGGTGATGTGTAGACGTAAGGTGGCGGCGGAGGGGCTGAGTAAACATATGGAGTCGGCGGAGGTGGCGGACTCATGGGGGCGTAATGAACCGGTGGCGGAGGAGAAGCTGGTGGAGGTGGAGGTGATCTGTAGTGAGTATTGGGCGACGACTTATGCTGAGGTGGTGGTGGTGGTGGGGAATACTGATGCTCCACAGGTGGCGGCGGAGAGCGGACGTGAGACCCCGGAGACATGTTGTGAGTTGGCGGCGGAGGTGGGAGATGAGACGTAGGTGGTAGCAGCGGAGGTGGCGGAGGGCGGGACCTAACATTCGGCGAAGACTTGGAGGTGGGCGGAGGCGGCCTCGGAGCCTGAGCTGGCTTAGGCGTTGGCGCCGGCGTCGGCGTCGGAGTCGGAGTCGGCCTTGTCGGCGCACCTCCGGCGACGAAGCATTTGGACTTTCTACAATCGTACGGCTTAGCGGCATCAGAGGCGCATTCTCTAGCAGACCTCTGGTTACTCTTACTCGGAATACAATTCTCCTTTCCTTCAAACACGGCGCCGCCGCGGAATCTGCTGCACTGTGGCGCCTCGCCGGTGAAGTAATTGTAGGAGTAAGTGAAGTTCTCGAGGCGCGGCAGCTGGCACACTGTGGCTGGCACCACCCCGGTGAGGCGGTTGTGCGCCACATCCAGCTGCTCCAGGCTCCGCATGCGGCTGATCTCTGCCGGCAGTGGCCCCTGCAGATTGTTGAAGCTCACATCGAACACCGTCAGCTCCTTGAGCATCCCAATCTGTGGCGGCAGGCACCCCGTCAGATTATCGTTCATCAGAATCAGCTCATTCAACGTCTTCCCCATCTTCCCAATGCTGGCCGGAATGCAGCCGCCGAGATTGTTGTTCGCCAGCACCATCACCGAAACCGGCGAGTTACCGAGATTGTCCGGGATGCCGAACCGGAACCTGTTGTCATTCAGGAACAAGGCGTCCAAATCCTTGTCGAAAACCTGCGTCGGAACGCCGCCTTCGAAATCGTTGAACCGGAGGTCGAGAAACTTCAACGACGGCAGAGACAGCACCACCTTCGGAAATCCGCCGACGAAACGGTTGTTGCTCAAATCCAGCTCGAAAAGCAGCTTCAATTTTTTGAAGGTATCAGGAACAAGGCCGCAGAATCTGTTGGAGTTGATGTGGAAGAGCGCCAGATCGGTCAGCAGCCCTAGCTCGTCCGGCAGGTAGCCGGCGATGTCGCCGTGGTTGAGATCGATGCCCGCCACCACCCTCATGGAGGCGTTCGACGGCGAGGGGGCGCAGAACACGCCGCCGTAGGAGCAGACGTCCGCACCGGTCCAGTTGGCGGTGAAGTTGGACGGATCGGAGAAAATGGCTTGCTTCCACGCTTGTAACGCGTAGTAGGCGCGGCGGAGGCTAGGGTTCTCGAAGGTCAAGTTTCTGGCATCGCGAACGATGTCTTTTAAGTTGATGTCGTTCTCCCCGGCGGCCACATTGGGGATCTGCGAGGCGACGAGGGCGATAGTGAGGGCTGTGAAGAGCAATAAGGAGGGGCGGCGCCGCCGCGAGGTGGTGGCGGAGGGATTCATGAGAGGAGAGGGAGATTCAATGAGGTAAGGGATGGATTATTAGCGCACATTAAAAGGGAACAGAGAGGAGTGCTTTCAGCTGACAAAATAATAATAATGTATTGAATGAATAAGCTACCACCTGCTGCCTCAATTTATTCTCTCCTCACTTTCATTTTTTATCATTATAATTTTATTGTTTTTTAACTTTTATTTCTCACTAATATTGTGATGGACAGACACAGATACCTCTATATCAATTTCGCCATTATTTTACGAGATGCCATTTCTACATTTTTTAAGGTGAAATTAGGCAAGTCAAAATTGTGTAATGGGAGACCATTAACTTGATTTGCTTGGTGACATATCAAATTGAAAATATTATTTGCATTTAGATGATCCAAGTTTTGTTTTTATTTTTTGAGTTCAAGACCGAGATAACAAAAGTGTATCAGGGTTGTGACAGTTGGGCTTAGACTATTTTATAAGTATTAATAACAATTTGTAGAATCAATTTAAGTCACGTCCTTTAGCCTTAATTGTGTCTCCAACCGTTGCGATTAAAATGATAATCAATTAGGCCAGGTACATCGTTTGTGTAAACATTCTTGAGTTTCAAAAACAATATTTGATTGTTTTTATAACTATATATACATAAAATTCATTAACTTCACATTAATCACTTATTAAAGTTGAATAATTATAAGAATCCTCACCATGATATATATATAGATACAATTTTTTTTTTAATTTTAGGCGTACAATTTTTTATATAGTAATGTGTATATCTAATAAACTAATAGTAGTATATTTTTATTGTATATTTTATAGATTTTTTTTTCTTTTAAGAAAAACTAAAGCATGGTCGTTGATAAATTTTTAAATATAGTCATAGAAGATGAAAACATACATAATTTTAATTTCAGTATATATAGAGTCACCATCTATATATACTATTTTAATTACACAATTGGCTTAAACTAACTATATAATAGACCATCTAAAGTTTGTAAACAATACATTTTTTTATATTAGTATGAATGTAATTGTATTCGTAGGATGTTACTTTAATTAATTTATTGGGTCGAATTTGAAGTACAATTCCAATTTCCATAAGCAAAATGTATGTTACTCCCTCTGTCCCATTGTATCCGAGACTCTTTCTATTTAAGGCGTCCCACTGTAAGTGAGACTCTTTCATTTTTTGGTAAAGATTTTACCTTTTAAACATATTTTCACTTTTTAACCTACAAACAAAATACATTTTTCTTAATTTACGTGTCCAAAAAAAAGTCTCACATACAGTGGGAGGGAGGGAGTAATTAAGTATGGTGACAAAATCGAACTGTAACGATCTTGAACTAATTAATGGTCTAATAATTAAATTAATTTCCATTGGTTGTCCACCATGATGAGTTCATTCAAGTTGTGTTTGGAAAAAAGAAGAAATAGGAAAAAGAAAAAGAGAGGAGAATGGAGAATCATGTTGACAGGGCAGCACGTCGCAGCTATTTGGAGAGAGGGAGAGATGAAAGTGAAAAGAGTAGGCTTGAATAAATAGTTAATTTCCAAAAAAAAAAAAAAAGTCTTGAATAAATGGTTAATTTTTTTTAAAAAAAGTCTTGAATAAATAGTTTGGTGAAATTGGACTTGGTCATACCTAATTATTATTACTATCATTGAGTTTTGTTAAAGGATGGCAATGGTACGAGCATGGGTAGGGTACCACCATAGTCCATACACCAAAGTACCATGTGATACTCATCTGCATAATTAACACTTTACAAAAACATACACATTACTACTTCAAAATTTCTAAATAATAATTGTGAATTTTCAATTAGCAAATCGTAAAGAGACATCGTTTTGTGTCATATAAATTTAAAAAAAAAAATTTAAATACCCTAAATGCACCATGACATCTACGAGCCACTTTAATTTTTCGGAGCCCAAAAATGATTAGATAGTACAATTGATACAAAATCAATAATTTAGGATTTAAAAAAGATTGTTTTGATAGTAGATATAATAGATAATGCTAAAATAGTTTGAGGCTATATGTATATAATTTGATAGTAATTTTATGTTTTTCTATGTCATGTAAACGTTGTATAAAATATAATTAAACATTTTAAAATTTATAACATTTATGTGTTATATTCAGATAGTTTTTCTAATTTAACTATATATATAATACACATATATTATCGTGCATCGTTGGAAGAGAAAATCTAATTACAATGTATTCACTATAAATTTAATAAATTATTTGATGTTTACTCTAGCGATTGACCTATTCGTATTAAAAATATATATTTCATATTTAATCTCTATTAGTGTATTGTGCTCCTCGTCCATATGGTAAGCACGTCGAATTTTATTTTACAATAACCTATAACTTATTATTTGTCTTTTTATTGTTAATAGCTCTTAATTCTTAATTAATAATTGTACATTCCCTCTCCTTTAAGGTTTTCAAAAAATATATATATATATATATATATATATTTAGAAATGGAGTTGATAACTATTTATTAGCTAATTATAAAATTCATGATAAGTTTATTTCAAATCCCTTGCCGACCGTATTGCCACTTATTCAATTGACATATAAATCATGGGGAGTGATTTTTGGACACCAGGTGTCTTAGACATCTTTATAAATAAATCAGTTTTTGCTTGATGTTTAATTTGACTGATTTTTTTTTATTTAGTGATTTGTCTAAAATATCATTTCCAAAAATATATTCAACTGTTATTTTCAATTTTTATATATTTTTATATAAAAAATTAGTGAACTTGAAAAAAAATATTAAAGAAATAAAAAAATAAAAACAAAATCGGTTGAATATATTTTTGAAAATAATATTTTAGATAAATCACTAAATAACAAAAAATCGATCAAATTAAACATCAAGCAAAAATTAACTTTTTATGAAGATGTTTAAAACACCTGGCGTTCAAAAATCTTTTCCCATAAATCATATCCAAAGCTATTCTAAAAGTAGACAGTCTTTTTTTTTAACCACAAACGACAAACTACATACAAAATTAGAGAATTCACATATATATTTCCCCCCCCCCCCTTTCTTGTTAGTTTGTTCAAGAGAAAGTATCTAACGTAGCTAGGGCTGTAAACGAACAGAGCTATTCGCGAGCTATTCGGAGCTCGGCTCGAAAAAAGCTCGTTCGAAGCTCGGTTCGATAATAAACGAGCCGAGCTCGAGCCTAAAATCGAGCTCGATAATTTTATCGAGCCGAGCCCGAGCTTTGTAGTGCTCGGCTCGTTAGGCTCGCGAACATGTTCGGATTCGTTGATAATCGAACATGTTCGCGAGCCCACAATCGAGCTGTGTTCGCGAGCCTACAATCGAGCCCATAATCGAGCTTATACTTCAAGAAAGACAAATAAAAATTTTTGTATGAGACAAGGTTCGAACCCTTGACTTCAAGGCATAATAGCACTAAATAAACTTCCATTGCCATTGAACTACACATAGCAATTGTTGTAAACTTTAAACTTAATAAATTCCTATATATTACAAAAAAAATGAATTTATGTATATTACGTAAGAAATAAATTAATATATATATATATATATATGGGTCAAAATTTAAAATACCCACCTTCATAACTTATCTATCAAAAATACCCACTTTCACAAAACACATATCAACCATATCCAACTCATCATTAATGCCAAAACTACCCCTCAACCAATCCTCAACAAATCCATCATTAAACCATTTTATGTTCAAATTATCAAAATTCAATTAAGACATAATCAGGCCCAACATGCTTCCGTACAACTTCTAAATAATTCAAATCATAAATCAACAGTATACCTTTTGTCGACTGGTCACCTTCCGGAGCTTTTATCGCGTTTTACGGACTTCTTGCCTCCTCGGCCTTCGTCCAACCACACACTCGCAAGTGATGGTTGCAACCTTCTCCCTTCACTGTGTTCCGGCTTTCGCCGAATGGTCACCTTCAGGAATCAGTTTCCCTCCTTCACTGTGTCTCGACTCCAAATATTTTTGTTGAAAAATGAAAAGAAAATATTTTTACTAAACCGGAATAATTGGACAAAAACAAGAGTTTATAGAGGAATTATATAAAATTTAATTTATTTCATAAAATACTCCCCAAGGGACTCGTTGTTCTCCCAGGCTTCAAACACCGTTCTCTGGATCCACTTTGGTAGACCCTTGATTTCGTTGAAGGCTGGAGCAGTGGTATAAACTGAGGCTAAAGCCCCAAACTCATACCATTCCTTGATGTGATTTGGATTGGCTCCCGGAGTTGTCCAAATCCTAGGATATCTCCCTGCAACATCAACCCGGCAATTTCCCGGATTAATGCCCTTTCTCGTGATGAGTTTCTCCCACCGGTCTTGATACATCTGCCAGGAAGGAGAAATATCAATAAAATTAGTATCAACCTTAAGTTGGCCTGTCATGGGCCTAAGATTGATCTCTTCCTCTTTTACCCCAGAGGTGGAGGGTTGACATGTTGATTCAGGGTGTGACCCCTTAACAACATCTTTTCCTCGAGCGTCCGGCTGTGAAGCCATTCTCTCAGGACTTGTGCTAGGGGTACTTGAATCCCCTGCTACAGGTAATCCGCCCTGTACGGAAAGCATTGCTTTAGCCCGATTTTCACGGACAGCGCGCAAGAGCGGCTTGTTGGTTGCTTCCTGAAGATTGAACATCTTCATGAAACAGACATCGATTTGGCTAGATACTTTGGCTTCGTCAGCCGCTTGTATCTTTCCTGCTTGTTTGGTATGCAGCACACATGTGTGCCACTCTTGTTGTAGCAGCTCTAGGCTTTCAAAGAGCTGCCCCTGTATTGCCTCGATGGCCTCCACTTCAGGGAGCTCCATCCCTTGTAAGGAAATATGCAAGAACATTCTGATCAGATTTCAAAACGACAATATCATAATCATAATATTGGCATTCTGCTTGCCATCTAATTAATCTAGCCTTTTCAGGTTTAGATTCAATCTTTTTAGTTAAGAAAGCTTTAACGTTAGTGTTATCAACTTTCAAAACAAATTTTTTAGCAAGTAAGAATAGCGGCCATTTTTTGAACGCCTTCCTGACTGCAAAAAACTCTTTCTCGTTTATGTGCCATCGCACAGCTTCGTTGTTGGAGAAAAGACCGCTACAGTATCTGCAAGGTTCTTCTCCATAAGGGGTGATCTTTGTAAGCACCGCTGCCCACCAATGATCACTTGCGTCGGTGTAGAGGACCAAGTCATCCTCGTCTTGTGGTATTGAAAGTTTCGGGAGATTTTTACAAATCTCTTTCAACCTCTTTATACCCTCCCGATGTTCCTCCTTCCATATGAATGGAACATCTTTCTTCAGTAGTGGACTGAAGACCTTTCTGTGCTCTGCAAGGTTTTTGATAAACATCCCTGCAAAATTGACAACCCCGAGAAAACTTTGGAGCTGCTTCTTCTCTTTGAGATCTTCCGGGAAACCCTGGACTTTTTCCACAATATGATCTTGTAGAATAATCCCGGATTCATCGATCTCGATCCCCAGAAACTCCATCTTCTGGGTGGCTATGACTGCCTTCTTTTCTGACAGCACTAGTCCTTCTTGTTGACAAACATCCGCAAAAATCTCCAGATGCCTTACGAACTCATGCTCCTTTCCAGTTTTAACTTTCAAGGTTGCTCTGAGCTGGTTCTTGTCCCACCATGCCAAAGGATTCTCATGATAACACTTCTGAATCCTCCTTTTGACGTCGGCCATGGACACCTGTTCTTCTTCCTTGATATCTTTATGTGATATCAGGGATACTTTGAGGATTTGAGTTTCTTCCTCAGAGAGATTTGGGAATCCCTCGGTTCTGCATTTGAGCAAAACTTCTCCGAATCTCCTTTGATCCTTCAGCTGGGGTCGCCGGAGTCTGCCATCATCACCACGCTTGCTGCGGAATTTGATTGGCATTGAACGATGAAAAGCTCCATTGAGCCTTTGCACAATGATTTTGTGATCACAATTGGTCGTGAACACTAGCCTCCTGGCTTCATTGTCCTGTATGTACCTCTTGAAGTTTTGCAGAAAATTATTGCCGAATAATATATCTGCTCCGGTATCATGGAAATAAATTGGTGGAGTCTTGACCTTGTACCAAGGTGTCTGTCCTGCTCCGCCGATCAATATTTCCGTTTGTTTTACTCCCTTTGATAGAAGCAAAATCTTTTTGGAGAAATCCCTTCCTGCAATTCGAGGTAGATCTTCTTCCATTTCTGCTGGAAAGACTCCTCGTTTTGCTGTACAGATTCCTGCTCCTGAATCCACATAAGCAGCAAAATATTCTGCTTTGTATTTCTCATATAACATCCCTACAGAGATGTATATCGAGAATGGGCTGGTCATCGGATCATCACTCTTTGGCGTCCAATGGTGATCTCCATTCCTCCTGATTTCCATGACCATGGTTTATATTTGTCAAGGAAATCTCGTCCTAAGATCAGGACATCTGCTTCCTGTCCGGCTTGGCCTTCGGTTTGGATTTCAAAACCTCCAACCTCCAGAGTTCCGATGTATCGGTTGTCTCCTGGATTCGCCATATAATACAACGAACTACAAGGAAACTCGTTTTCCCTGCTTGTTGTATCAAATCTCGTGGAAACTTGTCTCCATCCTTCTGGACATTTGAGTTTGACTTTCATGTCCGGAACTGGTGTTTCCTGGATCGCCTTTCTCTCATAGGAATGAGAGAAACTTCTTGTTATAGGCCCTGAAGTTAGCCTATTTCCTTGGAATGATAGCCTTGGTGCTCCCAGTCTGAGACTCTGGGTATGGCTAAGCACCGGTTTGTCCCCCACATCGATGTCGATTTCCCTGACTTGGGGAATTTCTACTCGGTTTGGAAGGGCTGCCTTGGCTACTTCTTTGAATATTTCTGGAATTTCAATAAATTCTTTTCCCAGAAATAACTCCGTATGATGGGAATTTGATAGGGCATACGAGACTTGATAAGTCAGTGAGTATGGCCTATTTCCATCTGTCATGTACTCCTTCTTTTTGTAGTCCTGATAGAGAGTCAGGGCTCGGCTGAAGGATGAATCCTGTAGATTATAAGCGATCTGTGGGTAGAACTCGGTTATAATCTTCTTGGCATATAGATTGCCCGAGAAAGCTCCAATGACTGATTCTCTGGCATCTCTGACCCTTTTATCGCAAAGTGCGACGTCAATTGGTTGGTCCGTCCCTGGGAAAAGGGAAGATTTGAGCACCAATTGAATTGCTCCAATATGAATCCATTTCATCGTACTTGTGACTTCTGGCTTCATTTTCTTGAGATCCTGCCTAATATCTTCGGCCGGAACCAGCTGAATTTCCACCTGGTTACTTGTGATCTCAATTGGAAGCGCCGTTTCTTGGCTTGTGACGCCAAAATAGACATGATGCTTCCTCTTGGTTGGAATCAAGCTATTTAAAACTCGATTCAGTCTTCCATTGGAAAACCCTTGGTAGGTTTGAACCTCCTCGGTTTCCTTCTTGAGTTTCTTCACGAGCTGCTTCACCACTTCTTTTTGTGGAATCAGGAAATGGCTAGTAAATCCATTCTGATTCTCCTGTTGGGTATGGTGAACCTCGTGCTCTTCTTTAGTCTGACTCGGCTCCGGTTGATCCATCGGACATTTCCGAATCTTCAGAACTAAAGACCTCTTCTTGCTCATATATACTCTCATCAGAGGATATATCTTCGAATTGATACACGGGTATCAATTTCTGGTGGTAGATGGCATCTTCGATATCCGGTGCGGATTCGAATCTCCTTATCTGCCTTTTCTCGTTGTCTGGGCAGTTGGTTGAAATATGCCCCTTTGCACCGCACGTCCAGCAGTTGCAATCTTTAAAACTTTCATTTGCTTTGGCCTGAGTACGCCTGAAAGTTTTCCTCGCCGGGATTCTCTTTTGATTTGAGAATCGGTTTCTTGATGGTCCGCTCCGTTGGCCTGACTTGTAGGAGCGTGCCTTCTGTCTGGTCCACATAGTTCTTGGCTTCCAAGAACTCCTTCTGGACTTTCTTTCATAGGGTTGATACCTATGTTTCTTTCGGCTCCTCTTTTGATACAGCAACTCAGCACCAATCTCTGTTGGAAGATCAATGTTGTCGCACATCAATGGGGATTTCTTGTTGAGTCTTCTCAATCTCTTGAGATTCCTCTGGTCCGCTGCCTTCTGGCACCATTCGGACAGCTTCTTGTGAACATAAGACATCCTTCTCGAAGCACTGTCAAGTGGATATCCTCCTGGTGAAACATACTCATTGATGAGCATTTCCCTCCATGGACTTGGAAGCTTTGGAAAGAAAAGGTCCATGGCCGTTTGATCTTCCACTTTCCCCATATGGACATATAGGGTATACAGACGCAGAAATTCATTTAGAGCTTTGGGCTCTAGCACCATCAATCTTAGATTGTAAAGTGCCTGTTGATATTTCTTGCGTTTCTCCTCTGCAGATCCCTCGAAGAAACCCATTCCCAGAAAATGGATTTTAATCTGTTTAGTAATCTCCTTGATGACATCATATAAGGATGTGCTACTAAACATCTCTTCCCTGGTTGGAACTTTAAGTCCTTCCCAGTATAGTTTTGCCATGCCTGCTAAGCTTGCTTCGAAGACTCTGGCAAATTCCTTTTTGTCGTAATCGATTGTGGCAATTACGACTTTCAATGATGAAGCCCATTCGTCGATGAGACCTTCCCATTCTTTGAAACTGGCTTCGTCAAGGTTGAGAATCAATCCGTATGGATGGATTGGTTCAAGTGTGACCTTTCCTACAGGAGTATCCTGCATCTGAGGCCTCCGTCGCCTGGTTCTTTGAAACTGGCTCGCGTCGTCTTGAGCCGAACCCTTCTTTGACGGTTCTTCTTCTTGAGGCTCTGTTTTGGGAACCTCATCTCCTTGGTTCATCTTTAGATCAACCATATTGAGGTTAGCAAAAGATTCTGCTAACTCTTGTAGATCTTCTAATCCGATTCTGTCAAGGCTATCCATGATATTTGCCTTTCATGATTCGGATTATGTCCTCCGGCTGCAACTCTTTGGGTGTTGCATCGAATAGAGATGTAGACTTCGGGTCATTGGACCATTGATTCCGAATTTTTCCGGAACATGGTTTTCGCCTTTCAATCTCCTCCATTCTTTTCTGGATATCACGCAAGAGGGTTAATATTTCCTCTTGTTTGAGTGATATTCTGCTCATCTCCATCGGTAGATCGTACAGCTTGACGCCATAATATTCCACCGTCTTTTGGATCTCCCGCAAGTTGACGTTGTCGGAAGAGCTTGGCTCGATCTTCTGGTAGCCTGGATAGACTACTCCTGCTTTGTCTTTTGGTTCCATTAGTCGTGTGACCAATGGGCCTCGTACATGTTTTGTTCAATGGCCGTTCTGGCTGCGGCCATTCTCATGAGATGCTCATGATAGTTTTGGATACTCGCGATGATATCGCGAATAAGCTCGATATCTCCTCCTCGTCGTAGGTTGGTCACGAGGGCTCGATTGTTCCATCTGAGATCACTTATAAAGTGACCGATTTCTATCTCCAGATTTTGGAGAGAGTTCCTGTAGTGTACACATCTCGGACATTCGTCCGGATCCATAAACTTTAATTGGAGTCTCCTCCCACATGGGTTAACCATAAAATAAATTAAAAATTTTATATAATTCCTCTATAAAAACCCGCTCTGATACCATTTTGAGAAGCGCGGGATCAATTTGAACAATTACCAATTTTAATCATTTTTTGCTTAACAGTACGTGGCGTTGTCTCACAGTCCAGACCCAGTTTACCGAAGTAACCTATCGGGCACGAGGAAAGTTTCCAGCCGATATACTAGTCAAGCTTAATTAGGCAAAAGATGGGAGATAAAGAGAAATTAAGTATAAGGGTAGGAATGGTATTTCACTATGAAGTGGGTATTTTTCATAGATGTTTTATATAGGTGGGTAGAATTGATAGATGTATTATAAAAGTGGGTATTAAAAACCATTTGCCCTATATATATATATATATATATATATATATATATATATATACATATATTAATATACTCAATGTCTATGTCTATATTTATAATATGTAGCTAGCATTTGCAACCATGCTCCGTGACAATGCATTGAAACATCTTTAATTAAATATAACTTTCATAATTAGTCAAATTTCACAATTTTATAAAAAGAAAAACATAATTTACTAATAAACCTTCAATTTTATTATAGTCATACAATTGATTTCAAATATATTATAGATGTATGTGTCATGTGTGTATAAGGATAAATGTTATGCCGTATACTTTGAATGAGCACCGCTTACATTTAGTCGATATTATAATTATTCTTTTTATTTTATACATATATTTTTTAATTCTAATACATCAAAAATCATTATTGAAATTACTAATTTATCAAATTGCAAAAATAAAAAATCAATTTGTTCATTTTTACCTTAACTCCAAATAAACGAATTAAAAGAACAATCGAGCATTGTTACTTTGTTCATTGTTATATCGTTTAATAATATAATATCATACATTGATATTATATAATATAATATATATACTATATAATCAAATCATGCACTATAATTTATGTGTTGTAGTCCATATCTATATATATCATGCATGTTATATATGTTGTATACTTTGAATGAGCGTCACTTATATTTAGTCGATATTATCATTATTCTTTCTTATTTAATACATATTTTTAAATTTTTAATACATAAAAAATTATTATTGAAATCACTAATTTATCAAATTGAAGAAATCAAAACTCAATTTGTTCATTTTTATTTTAACTCGAAATAAATGAATAAAATGAACAATCGAGCATTGTTACTTTGTTCATTTTTATATCATTTAATAATTTCATGCATTGACATTATACAATACAATATATATACTATATAATCAAATCATCTACTATAATTTATGTGTTATAGTCTATATCTATATCTATATATATCATACATGTTATGTTGTATACTTTGAATGAGCGTCGACATGTCGATATTATCATTATTCTTTTTTATTTTATACATATTTTTTAAATTCTAATACATCAAAAATTATTATATAATACAATACAACATATATATACTATATAATCAAATTATCTACTATAATTTATGTATTATAGTCTATATCTATATATATATCATTACATGTTGAAATTATATATAAAACGAGCCGAGCTCGAGCATAAGCTCGAGTTCGACATTAACGAATAAAACACGAGCCGAACTCGAATCGAGCTCGAGCTTGATATTTTGATGTCGAGCCGAACTCGATCATGAACATAAAAGCTCGAATCGAGCTCGAGCCGAGCTCGAACACGCGAATATTTAAACGAGCCGAGCTCGAGCAGCCTAGTATTCGGCTCGGCTCGGCTCGTTTACAGCCCTAAACGTAGCAGTCGCTATTATCACTTATGTTATATTTGGATAAATATTAATATTAGTACCACAAAAATACGTGAACCTTCTTAAAATGGATCCGTCTTATATTAAAAGAGAAAATTACAAAGGGGGTTAAAGAAAAAGTCAGCATAAATAAAATTAATGACGGGTTATTTGAAAGTAAACCTTTCTATATAAGTATGTGAAAAGCCTACCAATTATTTTCCGACGAAAAAGTGTGTGTGTGTGAGAGAGAGAGAAGAGTTTTGTTGTAGTACATTGTTTGCCAGAGCAGAAATGGGACCCGCTCATAAACTGTTCTCACGTTGTGTTGTGGCTATACACTTTTCCTCTCTCAAAATTCAAACTCAAACCGCGTTGCTTATTAGGTCAATTAATATTACTAATTATTTTCTCAAATAAAAACTATACATCCTTTTCCTCTTTTCGTATTTTCCGCTTTATTTTTTGTGAAGTTCCAGCCAGTTTTGGAGAATATGCTAGCTTAATATACAAGTAAGAATAATTGTCTACCTGGCATTTTAAATAATTGTATTTAAGGTTAATTATCTATAAATATATGAACTATACCTAAATTTTAATTTTAAATTAATTCTTATAAAAAATAAATAAAAATTTATTTTTTTTCAAATTTGACCGGAGTCCAAAATTTGCTGGCTAATAATAACTTGATTGTCTGGATTTCGATGGAAAATTTGAAGGTGCCGTTGGAAAGATCATGACGTTATCTTTCTAGTGATATCTATATTATTGGATTTTGTTAACCGAAAATGGTTAAGAAAATGCCATGAAAATTGATGTTATGAAACTCTACATTTTTTCTTTTTTCCGACCACTTCCAGTTATCAAAACCTAACAATATAAGTATCATTAGAAAAGATAATGTTAAGATATTTCGAACACTACCTTTGTATTGCCCATAAGATAATAAATAATCAAGTTATTGGGCAATGAACTTTTGGGCTCAAGTCAAATTCCTAATAATTAAAAGTTCATGTATTTTTTGACGAAAATAATAAATTTAGCTGAAAATCAAAATTTGAATATAGTTCATCTTGTATTTATATGTATGGTCTTTCGAATGTAGCAACTGAACAATTTTCAATAGTTTTATACCCGCTAACCTAATATGTTGTCCAAGTTTCCAAGAAATCATTTTATTTTTTAAGTAGTGCCTCAAGAATGACTACGACAGTTGGTCTAGTTTAGAGATAGCCTCAGGTCAACTTGGTTCGCTCTGGCTCTCCAGCGATGAAGTAAATAAATATGTATGAATAAGTTTTGGTCTTGTCTGAGACTCTGCTGAAATCATTTCTCTTTATTTTCGCCATGTAAATCTTTGTTTTTTCAAAAGTTATATTAAAACTCGATTGATAGTGACACTATCTAATACATCAACGCTTCAAATAATATGGTGTTATCGTAAAAATATTTCTTCTGAGAAAGAAAGGGAGGAACTTTATTAAACAGAATCGGAATCAATAATATCTAGAAGCCAATTAGAAATATAAAGAAAAACGAACGAGCTCGTGAGCTGCTCTATTAGCCTCACGGCGAGCGTGAAGAAAATCCAGAAGAAGAAATTCGCGGGGATGAGTAAAAACCTCCCAAAGCTCATCGCATAAAGAATCCGATTCATGATAAGTATCGTTGAGCACATTAGTTGCTAAGAGAGAATCCGTTTACATCACAACCGACCCCTTATCATTCTCCAAACAAACCAACGACAATGGTGAGTGCATGCAATTCTCCAAGAAGCACAGTAGCTGCATAAGTAATACTTTGACACCCCACATATAAAACTTTCCCCGAGTTGTTTCGCACAATAAATCCCATGCCATTTCGAGTTCCATCATCGTTGTAAGCTACATCTACATCCACACGCAATACACTAGGATGAGGTGGGTACCGTTTCCGGTATCCCTTTCATGGCAGTATATTCTGCTCCAAAACTACTTGCTCTCTCGCCTTCTGATATGAATCTAGCATCCGATACCCCATTGTAAGATTCAGCGTTTCACTCGCCTCACGGTTGCCATGCTTGATATTGCATAAAAATTTCCATGCTAGCCAAAGGAAGAAAAACAATTGCTCCAAACCCTCCTTATGAAATATGTCCCCAACAATCAAGCAAAGAGAATCGAACGAGAGGTATTTATAGCTTCAGATAATCTCCCAAAACTCAGTCGCTTTCCAAGCCTCCTTGACCCTCTCACACCAAAGCAAGCCATGACAAGTAGTACCCCTATCTTTATTACACCAGAAATATATAGTCGTAGTAGGAACGTGATGTGTAACGAGATTGGCATTCATCGCAATTAAATCATGCAAAGCTCTCCACGCGAAATGCTTGACCTTCGGAGGAAGGTTGAGCTGCCATAATTTTTTCCACCATGAGCAAAGGGTAGTATCCGACGAGTACTGGTGAGACTGATAAAAATTGGTGGCGCAAAGATAACCAGACTTTACACCATATTTACCTTTCTCAAGTGTACATTATTTGTATGTTGTAATAATAAAGTAGTATACGTTAATATGAATTACATTTATATGAGTTCATGTGAATTTGCCACATTATTCAATCTTATATTATAATTTTCACCAGTTGACAGGTGATCATAATCAACGTACTACCTCAACACATATGAGCACTTATGGATCTTAAGCCACCTAACAAGTCCATACTTACGCGTTGACACCAAATTTATGCAATGAGGCCTTCCGAAAGTTAAATACCATAATCAAGAAATTATTAAATACCATAATCTCTTCCAAAAAAAATTAAAGTAAAACATAATACTCCATCCATCTCATTATTAATGACATGTATTCCATTTTGGGTTGTCCCAACCTAAATGACACGTTTCTATTTTGGAAAATAATAAGGGATGAATTAAGCTTAATTAATCTACTAATTATCTCCTAAATAAACCCTCTCTAATTTTCAAAAAAGTCGGACTTCACCCAAAAAATTAAAATCATTCTATTTTTTTAATAGTTTCAGCTCCACCGCCCCTGCACCACCCACGCCGCCGCCGCTTCCACCCACACCGTCGCCTCCACTACCCCCACCATCCCTGCACCCAGGGATGGAGCCAGGGGGCTAGAGGGGGCTAGAGCCCCTCCCAAATTTTGAGTTTTTTTATATATAATTTTAAAATATATATAGATATATGTTTATACCTATTATAACATAATTTTGTTTTATAAAAGAGTACTTGGTTATTATATTCTCTCATATATATACTTAATTTAAGGATAATTCTGTTATTTAAAACTATATAATCTATGAAATATTGTTTGTTATTATTACTATTATACTTGTCTTTTAATAAAAAATGCCTAATATGTATGAAATGCTAAAAAAAATTATAATGTATTGAAACTAATTTGTAATATATAGAAAATATATAATCTATGAACATGTTGTTTGTTATCATTATTATTATGCTTGCCTTTTAATAAAAAATGTCTTAAATATACGGAATGTCCAAAAAAAGTTTTGTGATATATTGAAACTATATAATCTATGAAAACATTGTTCATTATTATTAGTATTATGCTCGTATTTTAATAAAAAAAATACCTTAAATATACAAAATGCCCAAAAAAAAAAATTCTCGGGGGCCCCGAACTTAATTCCTGGTTCCGTCCCTGCCTACACCACACCCGCTGCTGGAGATGCCGCCTCTCCTCTCAAACGACAGCAACACCAAGGAGATGGTTCACGACAGCAGCACAAAGAATTCGTCCTTGCATATCTTGGATTGAAATTTTCACGAGGACAACAACGCGACATCGGAGTGCCCCGCCCACACTGACTTCACCGCCTCCTAGGCGGCTCCACAGACTCCATCGACTACAAGAACCGAGCCCTAGATCCCCAATTTTTCCACTCGATTCCCAGTGACGATAGCCGCGTCCGCGCCCCTGCCTCTATCTTTCTCTCACTCCTTCATCCTGCCGGACGAACAGTAGCGATTTCACGCTCCGCCGCCGCCGCTCACGGTCAAGCACCCTCCCATCATTTTTATTGGGTTTGCGAGCAATTTTGATTTTTATTTTGTTGATTTGATTCTAAAATCTTGTTTATTCTGAAATTTGGAATTTCGATCTTGCTTGGGATTTGGTTTTGGAATCTTATTTCGATTTTGCTTAGTGAATTTGGTTCTTGAATTTCGATTTTTGGTTCATGAATTTGTTGATTTTTGTCGATTTTTTGGTTCTTAAATTTGTCGATTTTTGGTTCTGTAATTTGTTGATTCCAATTTCAATCTTGCTTGTAAATAGAATAATAAATTAAATTTAAATTTAAATTATATTAATTAAATTACAGAATTCAAATTTAAATTACTTTAATAAAGAATCTCTAAATACAAACCTAATCAAATGGACCACACACCTTTACTCCTTAATCTACTACTCCTTAATCTCCGTGCCCAAAAGCGATGTCCCATAAATAATGAGACGGAGGGACCTATAGTTAGATTGGGATTCGAATAATCACCAAAAAATTAAAAATCATTATTAATCCTCTATGAAGAAGCAAAAAAAAAATATATAAACCAATTAATATTTTCATAGATAAACTGTTCGCCACAAACTTATAACAAAAAAATCATTTGAGAAACTCAATCGAAAAAGGTAATATGATATCAATGTTCCAAATACAAACACAAATTATAAATGTCACGTCGCGTCAAATAAAATCATTATCATTTAGATTTTGTGGATCATCGTTGACGCCTTGCGGTTTAGGACTAACAACATTTAATTCATTGGACATTTAAAAAATATAGAAAAAAAGGAAAAATAGTGAGTGAGAGAGAGAGATTATATAAGAAGGCGACGCCGAGAATATGTTAAAATAATCACCGCTCCCCTCTCTTTCCTTCTTCGAGACAGGCTGGCCACCCAACCAAAACATTTATTCTCTCTTATCTATTTTTTTCTTTTTTCTTTTTTCTTTTTCTGATTAATAGTGACCATTGTTCGATATTTTTCCATCTCCCAATTCCCATCTTTTACTTTCCCATAAATAAATACAAAAACATAGGTCTTATGAACATTTTATCGATTGAAATAAAATGAAATTTGTATAGATCCTTTGATTTGCTAGTTGATTGAAATACCTACCACATGATGAAGCCAAAGACAATATTTAGATTATTATGTTGGATGAAAGTTGAGCATCCATACATTTCACGCTGCATTCAACGCACCACGCGTCTTGCAAGAAATATCATTTTATAGAAATTATTGGAATTATGATAAAAAAAAAAATTTCAGTAATGACATACAATTTTTTTTTTGTCAACTTTCATATGAAGCCATCTTCACAATATAATTTTAAGGCATATTTCGAATATCAAGTGCATACATATTTATTATTCCATGGTTACACTAACAGGGTTCAAAATAATAAGTGGAGAAATTTAATCATAGAGATGAATCACAAATAACTAATTTAGTTAGCAAAAACTAAAACAAAGTGTCAATATGTCTTTTCTTTATATTAAAATAATCACCTTTTTACAGTTTCACTGCACTAGTTATTTATTTTAAATATTCACGTTTGGCTCAAGTGCGACCAAAAAATAATTTAGTTTTTTTTAGATACAAAAATAATTTAGTTTTGATTAGCTGAAGTTACTTTATTGACATTATAATTTTTCATAAATTTGAAAATTTGACTATTTGACGAACAATTGCTAATGCGGCAGAGATTGCCGGCCCGTGGGGGTGGGAGAATATGCGAATCCTCAATTTAAAGCCAAATTCCCCCCCTTTTTTTTCTTTTTTCTGTTTTTTTTGAGAATATTTAAAGCCAAATTCTAAGTCAATACATTTCATTCTTTTATGAGGATATCATTAATTTGTTTGATTTGGATACTTTTTCCCCATAACTTCATCGACGTCGTGAATTGTCGGCGATCAGATATATTGGGGTGATTATTATAAAAATCATATTTATCTATTTATTGCATAAAACGAACTTATTATGAATTTACAATGAAATACTATGATTTTGCTATGAAGAGTTCCAAAAAAATGAAATTCTAGCTCATTATCGGATTCGAACTGTGAACCATAAATATAATTAACATAAGCACAACTGACTATATTTTTTTCAATCTAAAAACTGAAAATGTTTTATATTCGATATACACATGAATTCATTTGAACCACTCCCTATATTGTATAAAATAAAAATCATTTTCAGCATTTTAAATTCACGGTTTTTGAGTTCGAATCTCATAATTGGCGAAAATTTCAATTTTGTTGAATTCAAAATCTTTCATGACCAATTTATAGTATTTCATTGTAAATTCACAGTGATTTCATTTTATACAATAATAATAACCACACACACACACACACACACACACACACATATATATATATATATATATATATATATATATATATATGGAAGGGCTACCGTGAAAACACTTCTTAAAATAAAAATAAAAATATTTTTTTAATGTATGAATTTTATGTAGAACACGTATGAATTCATCTAACAAGATTACGAATTGTGAAAAATAAATTTTTGCTACCTTTGGGATCGAACTCAGGACCACGAATTCATCCAACAGGGTTACTAATCAACCGTAGATCTTGATGATCTAAGGGCTGAAAATTGTTTATATTTTAAGAAGTATTTTTATTTTAGCTATATATATATTAGAAATTATTTGCGGCTGTTAGATCATGATAATTTACAGTGAATTCATCACTTTATTGGATTAATTTATAATCATGAATTTGAATGTTATAAGAAATGAAAATTTTAATTTTTGAATTCGTATATTTTTATGACGGATTCGAACAAATTTAAAGGACCATATCTCATTACAAATTGCATCATCAAATTGAAAAATGACAAATGAACAAAATATTATTCAGTTAATTCGATACGTTTGCTTATAAACTGAAGGGAACCAAAATAGCTTTGATTTACTTAATTTTTTGAGTTTTTGATTTTACAATAAATTTAGGGCATGTTAGATCAAACAATATGTTTTATTTGGATGTGGGCCGGGCCCATGAGAATATTGGATTTTAATGAGAAGAAGTCACAAAATACATACAATATCGACTATAAAAATAAGAAAAAAAGCGCAATTATTCAAACTTCAAGTAGTTGCGGGAGAGAGGCCTGAACACGTGAGGCGCACGCGCCTCAAGCAAATCCAGGTGCCTTTCCTTGAGATGCATGTACACAACCCAATCTCCATTCCCATGCGGGCCGGGCATCGGCATCACGTACCCGGTCTCACCGCCCCATGGAAAATGGTACGACCCGAAATCCGGCCCGCCCCACCCGAAATCCAGCATCCGCACCGGGAACCTCTGCCCCGACGACACCACCACCGCCGCCTCGTCCCTCTCGTCCTTGCAGTACACCCTCGCCACCGCCGCCTTCGGCCTCCGCACCTCCACCCAGTCTATCAGTGCCAGGAAGTGCTGCGCCGTCGCTGCCGTCGCTATGCACGCGCTCACCATGTCAGCCACCGCCTTCAGCGGCGCCGCCTGGAGCTCGCCGGCGCTCGCCTCCACGTAAGGGACCGAGAGGACGTTCCCGAAGTAGGACTCCAGCGACGTCGTTTTGTTATTGCCCAGCCGCGCTCTTCCGTCGACCACCACGCCTAGTTTGACCGCCTTGGAGCCGTCGGCGGCGGAGGCTAGGGTTTGCCAGAGGAAGGCGCTGAAGGACTCGATTTTGCTCTTTCTGGTGCCTTTGTGGCTGGATTGGGACTGGAGGCGATCGATTTCGTCGGACTGAACGTAGTAGATCCGGCTTGTGAGGAGGCAGTGGTTGCCGGCCGTTGGCGGCTGCAGCAGCGGCGCGTAGAGTTCGTCGAGTGACTTATGCGGCTGCGGAGGGCGGCGGGGATTGAAGAGGGAGCGGCGGAATGAGGGGAGAAGCTTTATGGGATTTGATCGGGCGATATCCGCCCATGCCGTGAGAAACATGTTGGCGGAGTGGGCGTCGGCGGCGCGGTGGTCGAAGGTGCATCCGATGAATAGGCCGCCGCATTTCAAATCCGTCACCTGCGCAGTTGAAGTTGTTTGCATGCGTCAAACTTTTCCAAGTTAAAGTTTAGGTCAACCAATTAGATTCATTAATTTTCACTTAAAATTTAATTAAAACGAATACATCATTTATTGAGAATCTGAGATGCAGTGGAATGTGCCACTTTGTTTTGAATCACACCCACTGAAGAAAATTAATTGGAATCACCATACAAAACACACAATTGAATCTACGTTTAATAGAATTATCATTTTTTTTTCCCAATTCGGATCTTCTTTTGTTTACTTGAGTTTCATCATTTATTGAACTTGTTGCAATTTAGGGACTAAAACTTATCAATGTCAAAATAATTATCATGTTAATCAATATACAAGAAAAGTCTTAATCTGTCTAATTGGATTATTATAAAGATCATAGAAAGATTCCAAGAGTTTATTGGGTTTCCACGCTGGTTTCTTTCAATCGTAATCCAATTAATAGTGTAACCGTGAATAGTTTGACTGAATAAATAAAGGAGAAGATGATCTTCAACTGATCATCGCATGAAAAAGGAGACAGAGTTTCTTCTTCTGTTTCTGTTAACGTTCATTGTTTATATTGAAAAATGGGATATGTTCTCAAATTAAGCAATCATAGACCCATTTTATATATTGCACGAAAAAATTGATTTTTAATGTTGAATATAAGCTGAAATTTGATTATAAGTAATGATTTTTTTTTAATCGAAGTATTATCCCCCCACCTTTTAGTATAGAGTGAAAATTTAGAGCGTTAACACTTTTAGAATAATCATCGTCTTGAAAAGGGTCTAAAAAGTAAAATCTAATGCATGTCTACGCGGGACCTCAGAGAGTAAGCCACCCACTAAGTTTAAATAATATTTGTAGGTGGAGAATCAAACATAATTCCGCATTTGCTAAAGTCCAAACTACTCTTACAGCAAATTAACCACACTAATAAATTTATTATTCCTTTTGGACCAAACGTATAACACAAGTAATTAACAAGGTTTTAATTTTTAAGACGTGACCAATTTAAAAGTCTTATTTGGTACACACGCAATCTTATATCTTATATATAGTATAAAATAGAGAATATAATATGCACTCATATAATCACATTGAGTAATAAAACTCAATTTTTGCCACCCATCTAAAAATCATAAATTATAATTATATTTTATAATTTCGATCCAAAATATTGTTGATCCCGCGGATACTACTCTACCCAATCCAACCATGTACACGTAATGAATGAGACAATTGACACGAATTTATCCATTTGTACCAACTGTACCATCATTCAATCTTCAGTCACATTTGACACAAACGAACCTAATTGTGTCAAGTGTACCTAATGAATGACACAATTGACACGAATTTATCCATTTGTACCGACTATACCATCATAACCGGCGCGCCCCAACCCGAACCCGAAGCCCAACCCACGCGCAAACCCGAATCTGATCCTCTTTAATTAAGGGCAAAACAATCCTAAACGTAAAAAATGATTAAAATTTATGTTTTTTTTATATAGAAGCCTAAATATTGAATTTCATTGCTCAACATGGCTATCTCACACGTTGACTCTATAAAATAATAGAAAAATGGGATTTCATAATTTCACTTGTATGGCACTTTAAGATTTCACTATTCGAATTTATCTCTATTCTTCTTCACTTGCAATAATTCTCCATTTTATATATTTTAATTCTAAATTATAGTTAATAAATAATATATCACGATCAGTATTACTATTTATCAATCAAACAATCAATAATGACCTTTAAAAGCATAAATCAATTAATATTTACATATATTATTTATAAATACTTACCATCTAACTCCAATTGTGATGTGAAACTATTAAATGATTTTTGGGTTTCATTATTAATAACTATTATATATATATATATATATGTGTGTGTGTGTGTGTGTGTGTGTGTGTGTGTGTGTGTTTATCGTGATGTTAATTAATAAATTCATGAAAATAAAAAATATTTCATTGGGGTTCGATAAGAGAGTAGTAAAATTACTTTTTAATTGAGTTTTGGACATGTATACATACGATTATAAACATTTTAAAGATGTCTGAATATTAACTGACATGTCCATATTTTTTTATTTTTTTAATCTTGTATTATTTAAACTATTTTATTATTCATGCCAATAACTTTACAATGTTCAATTATATTAAGACAATTAACCAATTATTATATTTATCAATTTAAACAAAAGAAGCATACATTTAGGGCCTTTAACTTTTGATTGTGAAATGGAACTAGCTAATTCTTTGTTTACTAAAATAAATTACCAAAATCCTTGATAATTTCTATTATTTAAACTAATTTTAATTGATCCATATCCCACTAAAAAATGAAATTAGAGAAATTCTAATATAGTATAAGATGAAAATGCTTAATTACATATCTTATCAATTACTATAATAAAATAAATGCATGCACCCTTACCAAAATTAGCTTCCTATAAAAAATGCATAAGAATATTAACAAATGCAAATGTGTTTCAGTTTTCAATAGAGCATAATTTGAAGATAAATATCATCAAAATGCAAAAAAGAATAGGATAATTGACATATAAATACACCAACTTTAAATTAATTCTCATTTTTAACATAAATATTAAAAAGTATACCAAAAAATGCACCAACTTATTGATCATATTAACTTTAACACGAATTCTATTTTCAGCCAAATTAAAACTTATTTAGCAATGCCGCAATGCGGATGTGAACAAATTGGATTGTAGTAATTTTGTGACAATTGAATTGTTGGAATCTATTAAATTTTACGATATCTCTTTTGAATCGTCTCGAATTGTATCTATGAAAGTAAATAGAATTCGTGTTAAAATTACTGTGATCAATAAATTAGTGTATTTTTTCTTATAGTTTTTAAAGTTCATGTTAAAATTAGAATTGTCCAAAGTTGGTGTATTATACGTCAATAAGCCAAAAGAATATACTTTATCCGTCCACGAAAGAACTTATTCGAAGCGAGTGACACAGGTTTTAAGAAAAAGTTGTTGACTGTATTAAAATTATAAGAGAAAATATTGTTGAGTGTGTTGAGAATAGTGAAAAATGTGTTTTACTTGGTATTGACAGTGGTAAAAAATAAGGGTAAATGAGATATTTATAAGTGATTGGATATAGTTCAAAAATAGATAAAAAATTCTTTTGCGAACGTCCCAAAAACAAAATGTAAGAAGTTCTTTCACGGATATAGTAATAAAAAAAGGGTACCTGAACGGTAAGAAGAGCATGCATGTGAAGAGGGACAAGTTTAGCATGAAGAGACAAATCCGGTTTATAAAAATCGATGTGTTTTAGCTCCACATCCGCATAAGCATGCGTGAAATCGACGCCGCGGTTGTTGCAGAGGATCTCGGGCTCGCCTTGGCCGTTGGCCACGATCTCTCCGGCGAAGGGGGCGAAGTAAACCAGCACCTGGGCTAGGGATTTCTTGAGCACCGCCGCCATGCTTTCCGGCGACACCCTTTCGATATTCTTGTAACAAAAGAAGATTCCGAAGTGTAGGGGCGGCAGGAGCAAGTCGAGGTTGGACATCGGCAGCCAGTGCTCCTGCACCGGTAGCACCGCGGCCACCACCTCTCTCCGCTTGATTGTCACCGGAAAAGCGCCGGAGTCCATGGTGGCTGCAGGTTCTGCAAGAAGTGACGATTGGAATGTGAAATAGTTCTAACCGTGTGTGGGAGGTGAGCTAGCCATACATGCTCATATATATAGTAACATAGAATAAGGATTATATGTGATAAAATAAAAACCTTCCTTTAACATTAATAATTGTAGAATTTCCTTTTTCGGAAACTATCCATTATTTGTATTTTAAACCACATTCATATTCAATATTTATAAAATATCCAACCATTTAACACATTAAATTTGATGAGTCCTTTTCTCCGCTTAATTTTGATGGCCTCGTTCTAAATTTTATACACATTTTTTAATTATTTATTAATTAAAATTTGTGGACTCGAGATCACACTATAACTTTTATGGATAAAGGGAGTATTATTATTGCAACCGATTTCCACAAATAAAATATTCGGGGAAGTATCTCATCCACACCTAATTATTAACGCATAATTTATTTATCAAATAAGGCGAGTTCATGTAAAGTGTCTCAGGAGTCAAGATTCAATAACATTTTACTAGTTTTTTTAGACGGTTGTTATTTTAGTAGTTAAGTACAATATTAATCTGGTGTTGATTTGTACATCTTGGGAAAAAGATATTACATCAATTTACGAGAAACTCGGCTGCTAGCAAATACATTATCAGTTCGAGATATCCTTCACATTTTATACTATATGTTAATTAATTAAGGCCATTAAATACTTAACATTTAATTTCTCTTAGCAGCTGAAGGATTAGGATACAAGTTCAATAGTAATTAGTAGATTTTGGAAGAAAAAATGAAAGAGTATACATTAGCAGTTCCGCCCAGAAATTCATTACTTGCATAACCTAACATTGGAAACTTGGGGAAAAAGTATTCGTTTACTACCTATTTTGGAGGTAATTAGGCGTTACATCGCAATCACACCACCTATGTGAGATTAGTTTTTTTTTTTTTTTGAAGAGATATTATTAAGCACGAGAACAAGCAATAGTAGAAAGGCCAACCACACACACACACACATATATTTTTAGGCGTTACATCGTAATTACACGACTTTGTGTGTGTACAATTTTATGAATAATGTGTGAAAGAGCAGTGTGTATGTAGGCCACCGTGTTTGTTCACTTCTTATGTCAAACTAGTGTACATATCCATATCCGTAGATTAATTTAATTCGTTTTTTTGCTTTGATTGCACACAACATAACTGTATATAATAAATACACTACTACACCTCTGTAAATTAGCAGGGCGAAACTATTGAGTAAAAATTAAAGATGATGTAACAAACCAATTATATCGTGACAAATCAATTCAACTCTTGGTCTACCAAGTCCATACAAGAAGCCCAAAAGTAACAATGTTAGATATGAATTACGTAGGTCAAGTTTAGATACAACGTTAACGTTCCATTGCCCAAAATTTTGCCATCATAATAATAATAATGATGATGATGATGAGATGATGATGAACATTCAACATATAGGGTGCAAGGTGCGTTTACTTTGATGGAAAATGAGAGGAAAAGTGTATTTTCACCCATTTTCTATTATTTTCACATATTTACTATAATGGAAGATTTTCTCGGACAGTTTATTTTCACTCATTTTCTCTTAAATCTTATATAATGTTATCCTATGATAGGGGTGTGAAAATATTATCCAATATTTTCTCATCTTTTCATCTCTAATAACAAATGATAAAATAAGGAGAAAAAGATAATATTTTCTTATATTTTTTTATCCATCATTTTCTAATGAAAATTTTACAATCAAAGTAAATGCACCTAAAGATGTAAAAAAAGAAAGACATAAAAAGAAAAAGGAATGCCCATGATTTTTTTGGGGCATCTAGGGGGGGGGGGGGGGGGGGAAGTAATTACATTTTTATTTGTTTAGGGAATGGGACAGTGAAATTTGAATTCTATAAAATCTCACTGTTTAGTATAGGGGTATTACATCTTCATTGGAACCTTTAAGATAATTGTTTGTGGGACCTTTACGTGCACGATCATATCTAATAATGTCCGAAAAACAACACAAAAAGATATACAACTAAATGAAAATTTCCAATCCTATTGTGTGGTATCATGTGTAATTTGTAGACAAATGATAATTTGTGTCAGCAATATAATATTGTACTGTGCTATTTGGATTAATTTGATTCCGATCAAATACAAAAATTTATAATCTCGTTATAAAAAGATATTCTTACTTTATAAATTTTTTATTTTATAATTTTAATAGTGTGAATTAATTAAATTGGTTATATATATGAATAGAACAACATGCATGAATCTTTTCAACATATATGGATCTTTTTATTTGACATACATGGATCTTATATTAGGCAAAAATTCATGATTTTTTGTTAACATGCATGAATCTTCGCAATTTTTTTTGTTAATATGCATGAATTGAAATTGTATTAAACAAGTATCAAAAAAAAATTGTATTAAACAAAAATCATACATTTATTATAAATCTTCACGATTTTTATTTTTTTTTGTTAACATGCGTGAACTTTGTACTATTAAGCAAAAATTCATGATTTTTTTGGTTGACAGAAAATTCGGTGAATTTTCTGTCGAGGCTCCTGAAGCAAACTTTGGTGTAGCTCATCATCTCCAAAAAACACCATTTCTCTTCTCAACATCTCTTTAATGTAATTCTTGAGATCATCAAATTGTTCCTTCAATGAACGATACAAAGCATCTAAACTTTGTACTTTCTCCATCCCACGAATCTTGACATGTTATGATTTCGACACGAAAATTAATGAGTTGTAAATTAGTGTTTTAAGTGTATAGTTAATAAAGTATAAAAGTGATAAAGTAGGAGAGAGAAGGTAATGTGTCAATACTCGTGGAACGGCCCAAAAAGAAATACGTGTCATAATTCGTGAGACGAAGGGAGTACTCTTTTAAGGGTATATATACCACACGTGAGTGACTCTTTGATATCAAAATAATACTAAGGATAGAAAAATATAAAGACACAATTCAATGTATTTAAAATACATTGCATCCACCTCTTAAAAAAATAAAAAGAGAATGGCAATTTATATTTAAATATATTTATTTATTAATTGAATAATAATTTACCGTTATTTCATTACAAAATCATCATTAAGTGATATTTGCATTTAAAAAAGTTTATGAACTCATGGCAGGCATGTAATGGCAGTAATGGGCTGAGAACATAAGTGTTAAACGAACAGAGACTGCGGAGAACTAATTCAATCTGCAATAGGCTAACTTCTGTTATTCAAGATTTCAATAGAAAGTGTAGAAATAGCGGCACAAGTTACAATAATCTCAAGCTCCATTGTCAAATTATATGGATTTAAAAGACATTGGTCTCATGAACTACAATCATGGAAGCTACTGTTACATTTGAGTACATTTAAAATTAAATGGTGGATTATCAACCACCATATATAGCAAGCAATGGGAGCAAAGCATCATTCCTATCTAGCTTTGAGTTCCTCCTCGAATCGAAGCAAATGCTTGCGAAGAGGCTGCAAAAATAACTTGAGATCTTGAATAATCTGCTGCTTAACTTGTGGCTGAACGTCTTTGTCTTCACTGAGCTTTACTTGAATCTGAAAAACAAAATAACACGGCCAATATCCAAATGAGATCTAAAGTACCTTGAGGTTCGAATAATCATAAGGTCCAAAAGCTGAAATCTAGCTCTACTTTTAAGTTCATCCAAACAAAAACTCCATGGATCACATATAAGTGATGTAACATACCTCCAAGTCGTCCAGTTCACCAAAGGAGAACTCGACAACATCTATGTGGCCTTTCATCTTCTTTGTCTCCCCTCCAATTTCCCATTCTCCTAATTATTATTTTTCCAAAGGGGGTAAAGGAAAGATAAATGAGGCCGAGAATGGAAAACGCAATTTAACATCCAACAGCATCAGAATTCTGCAAAGAACAAGACGGTCTTACCTTTTACTATTAATGATAACTCATAAGTATAGCCAACCCTTTTCTTGTTTCTAACAGTAACCAAGAATGCCTGCAAGAGAATGTACAGAAATCCTATTGTGAGAACTTTCCAAATCGATAATAAACTTCGAAAAAAAGAGTGGTATTCAGGCATAAGCAATGGATGTGAGAAATCCTGACAATCTAAAAAAATTATCTTGCTTCAGTCTAGAATAATTCTTTCACCTGCTCACTTTCCACTTCATTCTATCAATGTTGAGCATAAATGCAATCATAAGGGGATCCAATTTATTTATATGGATCTCCAATCCCGATAAATATCACCTCCCAGTTCTATACAGCAAAAAACATCCTGATTTCTACATAGCCAAAAGCCGACCATGGTATCTGCAACGTCTAGGTTGGAAATAATATAAGGAGCAAATAGAACAGTAACAATAAATGGCCTCTTGATACCAACCTTTTTTTAGATTGCAAATCTAACAACTGTAACTTTGACAAAAGAAAAAAGACTGAAACAACTACTTGGTTCAAATTCAAGTGTTTATAAAGGTTTGCATATCCAAGAATAGAATGAAAGATGGCATTGCTCTGTATATATTCATCTCCAAAAGCTCGCAACAAACACATCATCTTTAACAATTAGTATTAAAGGCACTCACATCTCCTGAGCATCTTGTCACTTCTGTTATTTCGGCCTTGCCCCCAGAGAACTCTAGTGAACCCATAGAGAGAAGCAACTCCTGCAATTACGGACAAAAATTGAAAATGAGGATCCTAGGGCATAGTGCATGGACAGTCAGTTGCTCAATATCCACAAATAAGAAAGACCATTGTATGAAATCATACTAGATTCATCAAAATTTAACATTAAACACACATCTCTGATTTTTCTTCTCTTGGAGAAACTAACATTTTTCACACAGGTTATGACTAGGTCCTTATAGCTAAACTTCAATGTGATCATATCTCAGATGAAGACGAGGCCCATAAAGTATAAGTCCCTTCTTTGGTTTATGCTAATTCTGTTCTTGTTTTCCTCAACCCTAACCCACCCAAGGCACTGCCCACAATGCAACTTCATGCATGGATTTAAACAAGATCAATCATCACGTCAATGAGCAAAGAAATTCGAAGCGTTTATAGGCTCACGTAATCCAAAAATTTAACAACATCACATAGTCCGTTCCCATGGAATGGGGATCATAATAGCATGGAATTCTCCCATTGAATAATAATACCATTTTTTTCTTCAGGGTTAAGCCGAAGCACAAAGGCAATGACTACAGAGCACATCTTCAAATATGCCTCAGGTATACCAACAAGTAATATCTCAAAAGTTTGAAGCCTTAAAATGCCCAGACCTTGATTCTCTCAGTTGCCCATTTATTCAAATTCTTTTCCTCCCACGTTCCAGCCTGCAAAGAGTAAAGTATGATAAGCAAAAAACTGCAAGTAAAAGAAAAACAGTACTTGATGATTATCATAAAAAGCTAGAAAAAAGTTCAGACAGTGTTTGGCTAAGCTTATTTTAAAGAGCTTATAAGCTCTTGGAACTTAATGTTTCAAGTGCTTATAAGATACTCCCTCCGTCCCACTTCAAATGGTCCAAAACTATAGGACAAACACACCCTCTTAGTGGCACCAAAAATGAAGCAAACTAAACCCTTATCCATGATTTTCATAACATACCCCGTGAAATACATAGAGGATACAATCAAATTGACAAGATCACAGTTCAGATATTACTCAAATGCAAGATAACTACTTCTACATTAAATATGGCAGCTCGTAAATGGAAAGCGCAATATCCCGTCCAAATATCTAGGTTCTCTCGGGGGGGGGGGGGGGGGGGGGGTGAACCAATGGTGCCAAAAATGCATACCCGATTCCAGGCGGAGCCGAGATGAGATTGGGTGGGCTGATTGCAGACATCCGCCGGGTCAATCTTCTTGGGCGCGGGCAGCGGCGCGGCGTCGCGGCTCGCCTCTCGGACCCAATAAGTGTAGGAAGCTGATTCCGCCGACTTCTCCGCCGATACCGCTGCGCCTCCCTCCATTGTTCGCAATTCGAGTACGGATCAAATGAATGAAGAGATCGCCGACGATATCTAGAAAATTGGGGGCACTAATTGAATGCGGAAACCTATAAAACTCTTGGAATTTGGAGGCGGAAAAGAGAAATGGGGTTTTGGGTGTGATTCGAGAACGTTCCTAGCGGGTGGGAAGGGGTAGCTGCTTCTTGGAAATAAAATCAGTGGTTCAACTTTGACTGCCTGCACATTTGGGAGACATTCATTAATTTAATGTCACTTTTTCTGGAAAATGATTAATTTTATGTCTTATTTGTAATTAAAATGTAAATTTGTAGGGTTTTCTGGAATTCTCTGGTTTTGGATTTAGCTATTTGGGCTTTTAAAATACTGATTTTGAGCTTTATTATAAATGGGCTTAGATATAATATTCATTGGGCTCAAATCTGATGGTATGGTATGTTATATACATTGCAAATTTGCAATTTTTTTTTTTTTTGGTTATATTAAGTCCTCGAACATTTTAATATATATATTCTAGCGGATTTAATTCCTCCAATAGTGTTTTCTTTTTCATACTTTTCTAGTGGGTTTTAATGACATTGACATATGAATTTCTGTCGGTACTAAAATTAAGTCACCAATTTTACAATTCCAATAACATGTTTTACGGTTCATCTATTTGAAATAAATATAAAAAATTGAAAATTGTTGCTATATTAAATAAGAATTAACGTGCTCACCTATCAAAATAGGTACTCCATTTTGTTGCAAAAGAATCGAACAAAAAATTCTTTCGTATGATTAGCTCCCTTTCAATTTTTATTTATGCAATGGTATATCTGCTATGTGGTGAATTATTTACCTGAATTTGATGGAAGAGTAAACCCAACCCGGAAAATGACGTACACGTATTCACAAGCATACCCGTTTAAGAATCGAGCCAATTTGGAATTGGATCAATCACCCGTTTAAGAATCGAGCCAATTTGGATCAATCAGGCTGAGCCAGAGCCCATCATGAATACTCAGGTAAATTAATCCTACACCATCAAAATTTCATCTTTCAATTGCTCCCAACAGTTTCCTTTTGTTGTTGATGCGTGAGATAAAAAAGGAGTAGGAAGAACTCAAAAGGGCGTTTCTTGATTTCTTGATTCTTCTCATTGCTGCTGGTTTAGTTGATTTCATCTTCTGCAACTGAAGAATCATTGAATTTCAGTAACTAACATACACGTGCGCGTGTAGCTTCTGTGATGATCTTGAGTTTTTGGATTTGGGTTTTGATCAGGTGGTGGATATTGATGGGAGTGGTCCAGCTTACACTCTGGATGAAGCTCTTGGCGCGGTTGGGTTTGGGAAATTCCAAGCTCTGGTGCTGGCTTATGCCGGGCTTGGAGCCATGTCTGAAGCAATGGAGGTGATGATACTGTCTTTTATTGGACCTTCAGTGAAAGCAGAATGGGGGCTTTCGTCGGGGCAAGAGAGCTTGATCACCACTATGGTCTTTGCCGGGATGCTCATTGGAGCTTATTTCTGGGGCATCTTGTCTGATAATTATGGTAGAAGGCAAGTTTCTTGATTGCTGATTCTTCAAGTATATGGATCCCAATTGTGGTTTACTTTTGATGTTGGTTCCCGAATTTGCATTTTCTGTACATTGGATTGCTTGTTCCAATATTGTGTCTGTATCCTGCAGAAGAGTATGTGGCCCGTGTTGGGCTAATTCCATTACAAGTGCTTATTGAATTATAGCTGCATCTATGATTTGATCATAACTTACTTCTCCAATTTTACTAGCTCATTTATATGGACTGTCTGATATAAGCTTTATGGCCTATGGAGAAGTAAGTTATGATTATTCTAATTTTCTAGTTATTGCAACATTTTGGAAGTGCCGGTATTGTTACTGACACTCAAATGATGTTTCCTTGGTGATCAATCAGGGTAGGCCTTCTAAGTGTTGCTGTGGTAACTAGCATATTTGCTTTCCTCAGTGCCGTCTCCCCGAATTATGTTTTATTGATCCTCTTCCGAATGGTTGTTGGCATTGGTTTGGGTGGCGGACCTGTGTACTCAACCTGGTTTCTTGAGTTTGTGCCTGTGCGAAATAGGGGCATTTGGATGGTTATCTTCTCCACTTTCTGGACAATTGGAACCATACTCGAGGCTGCATTGGCATGGGTATGTCTTGATTCTCTTGTAACAAATCCTACGCCTCGTTTGATTCTTCACATTACTTTAGCTTGTACAAGTGACTTTATTGTTAGTAAGATGCAAATTTACCAGCTATCCATGTCTTTTTTGAGGCAGTATTTATCTATCTCGAGTTAGTGAACAATTAATAACCGATTTTGATAATCTTCTACTTCACATTTTATACAGATCGTTATTCCTAGATTGGGATGGAGATGGCTGCTTGCAGTATCATCAGTACCCTGTTTTGCAGCATTTATCTTATATTTCCTCACAATAGAGACTCCTAGGTACCTATACATGCATGGAAAGATCGGTGATGCATATGAGGTTTTGAAGAAAATGGCAACGGTCAACAAAACAGAGCTTCCTTCCGGAAAACTTGTTTATGAGAAAACGAGTAACCTGAACGAGGATTTTACTCCTTTGGAAGGCACCATATTACTTGATACCAGGGAGCAAGAAACTAAATCAGGCTACTCCTCGATCTTCACACTGTTCTCGCCAAGTTTAGTCAAAACAACCCTTCTCTTATGGGTGGTTTATTTTGGCAATTCATTCTCTTATTATGGTGTTGTGTTGATGACCTCGGAACTAAGCAGTGGAGTAAGTAAATGCCACACAAGTTCGCATTCAGAACTCTCGACAGATTCCAGCCTCTATATCAATGTATTCGTCACCAGCTTTGCAGGTATCACGGTGCTATCCTCGTTCCATCTCTCTTATGAATTACATGCATCGTCTGACTTGAGAGAAACTAATCTGTCAATTTCAGAGCTTCCCGGGCTCATTCTATCAGCGATACTCGTGGACAAAATTGGTCGCAGGATGTCAATGGTGCTTATGTACGTGTTCGGATTTGTATGCCTTTTGCCATTGATGTTCCAGCAGCAAGAGGCTGTAGCCATATCTCTACTGTTTGGAGCCCGCATGTTCATCATCGGAAACTATACCGTGGCCGGTATCTACTGTCCAGAGGTTAGTTGCTCTGTTTCTCAATCCACCTCCGTCACTTGCAACTCGTTTTTCCTGTGAAACACGGCCTAAATTTCCCCTTTAGGTGATGGTTAGTATGCATGAATGGAATGAATGAAATACACATTATAATTACTTTGGCTGGTATTCACAAGGAGTGAGGCATGAACAGAATTGTCATTCTTCAATTGCTCTCATTTTTCCTATATTGATAATTAGTAGTAATGAAATGCCAACTTTTGAAATAGATTTACTTTAGATTATTACACAAAAACTTGTGTGAGACCGTCAAGTGGGCCGGGATCCGTCAAGTATCCGTATTCAAAACCATATCCATTGACGTACCTGTCAAACGTCTTACACGTACTCGTCCTTATGTTTGGAAACATGGTTATTTGCAGTTATATCCGACGTCGGTGAGGACAACAGGAGTTGGTGTTGCGAGTGCTGTTGGGAGGGTTGCAGGCATGATATGTCCTCTTGTAGCTGTGGAGCTTGTTTCTGGTTGCCATCAAATGGCAGCAATAAGTTTATTTGAGATTGCAATACTTCTGTCAGGAATTAGTGTGCTTTTCTTCCCAATTGAAACCAAAGGAAGAAAGCTGAGTGATATTGTGAGTGTACTGTAAATAATTAGTATATATACTGTTATTAAATGTACTTGCTCTACTCTCATTTTTTGCTTGAAAATGTTATAGAATAAATGGTAGAGATGAAATGGATATATGTAGCACGATATTCACTAAAGTTTATATACATGTGAAAGTGCTGTGCAATATGCTAGATTTGATTTGTCTCTTCTTTTGCAACTTATGTATTGAGTTTTTAATGTAAACGTGTCTTTCAGAATAGAAGTAGGTCTCTGAATAATTAATAGATGTGTTTGCGATCTTTTGTATTTAATCTGATGATGATTGATGATAAATTTGTCGTTATACTGCCTGCAACATGTGAAGGCATATATAATACTAATATAAAAGATGAGGTTTTTTAGCTCCAAATTCTCTGTCTCCTTTCAATTTTTCTTCCAAGTTTTCTTGTTTATATTTTAATTCTTTAAAAAAAATTGTTAATTTTGATCCATGAAAAAATATTCAGTATGAATTTAAATTAAAGATTATAAAAAAAAATTAATTTGATATAAAAATTATAAAAAATAACTTTAAAATAAATAAATATGATCGTTTAAAATGTCAAAATTAACTTTTGTTCGCTTTCATTTATTTTTAATATTGATCATATGCTTCTACATTTTATTTTCGTTTATTGGTTAAAAATAAGTAGATACCATTTTTTTTTACTTTCAAAATTTTTTACATGATTGTTTAATTATAATTAATTTAAATTTAAATAATTTTAAATTATAGTAGTTTTTAATGGAATTAAGAAGAAGGAAATTTTATATTAATTTTAATATAAATTTGTAAATAAAAAATTAATTATATCTAAAAATTAGAATGTAAAATATTATATAAATTTTATTTAATTGCATATACGAATTATTTATTTATTTATTTAAACATATTTTTTTATATTATTCATATTTTCTTGATTTTTTAATTAATTTTGGGCTATTTAAATACTACATTCGTCCACGAAAAGAGTCTTAATTACCCTTTTTTGTCTACAAAAAAGAGTTTCATTTCACTTTTTGAATCATAGCATCATATCTTTTCTCATATATTTAACTATAAATTATACATTTATTTCATTTCTTACTAATAATATACCTTTATTTCATTTTTTTAACAAATAATGTACTTTTATTCTTTTTTTTTTGTATTAATTGAATAATTGTACATTTATTCTACTTATAACAGCTTTAACAACTTTATTAAAACATGTATTCACCTTCAAATGAGACTCTTTTTCGTGAATGGAGGGATTATGAACATTTAATATAGTTTGGACTTTTAAGAGCCCAAAATTGTTACTTCATTCGTCCCCAAAAAGTTTGCCCCACTTTACTTATTTTCTATTTTTGTACATGACCTCACCATCAATTTTACAATTACAACTCTTTAAACATTATTTTTGTACATGATCTCACCATCAAATAAATTTTTACCAGCTTTTATTAAAATTTGTGTCGTTCCTCTTGGAGAAAACTCTTAAGGGACGAAGGGGGTATATTAAATGATGACTATTAATTTTGTTATATTGATGGTTTAGTGTTATTTGCTCAAAATGAAATTGACTTAATTTTTTTTACAATCTGTAAATTTAATAATAATAATAATAATAATAATAATAATAATAATAATAATTATTATTATTATTATTATTATTATTATTATTATACAATACTCAATATTATACTCATTAAGTTGATAATATTGTTATTATACACTATTTTAAATCAAATATTAATATTTAAATTAATATATTTTTTTTGTTACCGATTAATCTAACTCATAAAAATAATGACATTTTGACATTTTTACATAATTTAAAATTTTAAAAATAAATAAATATATCGTGGTCCGTGCATCGCACGAGTTGATATATTGATTCTTTTGAATTCACAATTAAAAGTAATTGTGGTTGTGAATTGGAGTTTTAAAAGTTAAAATTCACAATCAAGTCATAGATTGACTGTGAATTGCGAAAGTAAAATAATAAGTGTGATTTTTTTTTAATTATTATATTACTTCCTACATCCGATAAAAGTAGTCATAATTTTCCTTTTTAGGTGTCCACAAAAAATAGACCTATTCTATTTATTGACATTATTGCATAATAAATAGTTTTTATTTTTTCTATTTTAATTTAGACATTTTCAAAATCGACCCTAAACAATCTTTGGAGCTTACCCATATTTTTATCCACACATAGCCTGAGAGCCAAACAATAGTAATTACAAATCATATATAAATAATACTAGCGTCTAACCCGTCGAAATTCGACGGGAACTATTTTATGTCATCATTTATAATTATTTTATGTTATTTTTATTACTATAACATATGAAATAGTTTATATATAAATTATTTCTTTAATTAATTTGATATGATCAAATCAAATTAGTAATACAATATTTGAAATAATATTAATCTTAATCACTTTCGCCAATTAAATGTAGGTTGTGATAATAGAAATACATTTTTATATAAATATTCATTTGATGAAGTTTATAAAAAGTTGATGTGGGATTGAAGATTTTAGAAGAAAAAAATATGTAAATTTAAAGTATGATATGATGTACGATTAATGTGTCGCATCAGCTGTTAATCGTATATCGATAATATTTACTCTCTCCGTCCCTCAAACATTTTCCTTATTTTTTTTTTCTATTTTGGTTCGTCCCCAAAACATCTTCCTAACCTACTTTTGGAAACAATTTCACTAATGATTATTCTTACAATTTCACTTTTTGTGGGACTCGTTCTCCACTTTCACTAACTATCACTCTTATAATTTCACTTTTTGTGGGACTCATTCTCCACTTATCAAATACATAACTAACTTTTATTAAAACATGTGTCATCCTCTCTTAGGAAGATATTTGGGGGACGGAGGGAGTATTAAGTTTGTTCAAATTCTTTAAATTTGACGGATAAGAAATAATTTCAGGCGTTTGAAAACAGATGAATGGACCCTCGAAGTGCTAATGTGTTTTAATTTGGCTAGGTTCCGATAATCAAATGGATATGTATGATTTATAATTAAATGGATATGCTGGATTTATCTAATAGTTTTATACAATATTATTTAATAGTACAGACTTTATCTAATAGTTTTATACGATTATTTAATAGTATATAATTTATCTATAAATTTATATGATTATTTAATAGTTTTTAGATGTAAAAATTGATTAGAAATGTATAAATAAATAAGAATGAATGAGAATTGAGAAAAATTAGAATGAAGTGATTATACGATGTCACGTAGGATATGATTTATTTTGTTATAATGTAAAAATTGATTAGAAATATATAAAATAAGAATGAAAATTTGAATGGAGTAATTATACGATGGCACGTAGGACAAGATGCTACATATTCCTTTTCGGGCCGTCCCAACGAAGATGCTACATTTCTATATTTGGCAAAAATAAGGAATTTTAAACACTTAATTAACACTAATTAAGTATTTTTTTATTACATTATCTCTCCTACTTTATCACTTTATTATCTTCTCTTTCTTACTTTATCACTTTATTACTTTCTCTCTCTTACTTTATCACTTTATTATTACACACTTAAAATATTAATCTACAACTCCTTAAATCCCGTGCCGAAAAGCAAATGTAGCGTCTTGGCCGGAACGGAGGGAGCATGTAGGATGAGAATTGAGAAAAATTAGAATGAAGTGATTATACAATGCTACGTAAGATAAGATTTATTTTGCTATAATATATGTAGAATTTATAATTAAATGGATATGTTGGATTTATCTAATAGTTTTATACAATTATTTAATAGTACAAACTTTACCTAATAGTTTTATACGATTATTTACTAGTATTGAATTTATCTATAAATTTATATGATTATTTAATATTTTTTAAATGTAAAAATTGATTAGAAATGTATAAATAAATAAGAATGAATAAGAATTGAGGAAAATTAGAATAAAGTGATTATACGATGCCATGTAGAATATGATTTATTTTGTTATAATGTAAAAACTGATTAGAAATATATAAATAAATAAGAATGAATGAGAATTGAGGAAAATTAAAATGAAGTGATTATACGATGCCCACGTACGATAAGATTTATTTTGCTATAATATACGTAGGATTTATTTTGCTATAATATACGTAGGATTTGTCATGCAAATTGAAATAGCGGATTCGAAATGGGCAAATTGAATAGTAGAGTCTGTAGAGCCGATATATATATAGATGAGTGATGAAAATTGTTGGTAACCGCGGGACCAGTGGAGGATTAGGTAACCTCATGAAACGTGCTTCAGCTACCCTTCCATCGTCAACGGCCCCTTCTGTAAGAACCGCTTTTACTTTTCTTCTCGATTCTCAGCAGGATTCATTCACTTTTTCCTATATACTATAGTAACTAAGAGATGTATTTACCAAATTTGATCGCCACATTACTGTTATTTATTCCTTTTTCGCTTATCACTGCTGTTTCTTCTTATGGTAATCGATGAATCTTCAATTTGTTGTTATGCTGACACAAGCTTTAGGTGTAGAATTCCGTGTTCTGAATATATTGTTCCGACGTTTCCCTTACTGATAATGTTTCACATGTTGCAACAGTCCAAGTGTATACTGGATTTGAGATCAAAGCACACGCTACGGCTACATTGACAGTGCACCAACAACGGTAAGAGTTGCTTGCTATGATATTCAAAGAAGGCAATATGGTAATAATGCATAAAAGAATAGAAGGTCGATACGAACTATAGTGATCTTAGCTACAATTATAGGAGGGATAGGCCAAGTATGAACGTTATTCGAATAGTCCTTTAAACTAATTGTGTCCTGTTAGCAGCTTTCTAATGATAGTCAATAAGTGCAAAACTTATTGAGAATGATGCTCCACATTCTTACACTTTGCTATTTCAGAAATATTATACTAGTACTTAAAAGTTAGGATTGATAATATATATGATTGAGGAGTTCTGTCCTCATTAATCATTATTAGGATTTCTCCTATCCTAGCCCTTCCAATGGGATATTAATCAAGCAAGTTAGCTCACATTGTAGATATTATAAAGGGCCTTGGGATATCCGAAACTTCCAATCCATGTTAGTAAACAATTGATTAACCTATACTATCTTTTTCTATCTAGGCTAATCCTCAAAGTAAACTTCCCCTAAATTTATGTTACAGTTAGATCATATGAATTTTTTGGGTTTAATCGCTGTGACTGCTCTAGAAGGTGGAGGTGGCGGCGGAGGGAGTAGTTTCATTTTGTTTGTTCTTTTTTTTTTTTTTTTTAATATGCATGTTACTATGTCTAATTCATTATATACACTGCTAAAAATGGTTGACTTTGCATCTATTAAGTTTTAGTTTTTTCCTCCATATCACATGCAGCATTTTACAATTTGTGTTATTAAACTCAAACCATATGCAAGTCTTTCCCATCTTCCGATTTGTGATGGTGCAGATGGGAGATTCTGACCACGTGTACTCTCTGGACGAAGCACTTGCTATGGTTGGCTTTGGTAAATACCAAGGTCTGATGCTAGCTTATGGGGGACTTGGTTATATCGCTGATGCAATGGAGATTATGATTCTCTCATTTATTGGAACAGCAGTTGAATCTGAGTGGCATCTGTCTCCTGGTGAGCAGAGCTTGATATCAACTGTGGTCTTTGCAGGGATGTTGGTTGGATCATATTTTTGTGGTGTCATATCAGATGCTTATGGACGAAAGTGAGATGCTTGAACTTGTCTACTCGATTCTCAGTTGACCTACTCTTTATCTTTTTGAGGTTCATCTAATTTCACAGTTGCCTCCATGTTGATTGAATGAAGTATGTTCTGGTTCCCCTTTTCCTTTCCAGGACGGGAATCCTTGGTCTTGCCACTATTACATCTGTTGCTGGGCTATTAAGTGCTTTTTCACCAAATTATGTGACATTACTCACACTTCGTTGCATGGCTGGAGTCGGTCTTGGGGGTATGCATACCTTCACCACATGGTTTTTGGAATTCATCCCAGTACCAAACAGAGGTGTCTGGATGATTGTCTTTTCAAGTTTCTGGACAATTGGAACAATATTCGAGGCTGGCCTTGCATGGGTATGTCATTGGCACGCTTCTCTCTCTCTCTCTCTTAAAGACCGGATGAATCGATCTCTTTTGGGTCGTTCTGCTTCTAACATGATCGCTATCCCTTTACAGACTGTCATGCCTAATTTTGGCTGGAGGTGGTTACTCGCAATATCTTCTGTACCTTGCTTCATCGTACTTCTATTGTACAGTTTGGTACCAGAATCTCCAAGGTATTTATGCATGAAAGGAAAATTCAAAGAGGCTCATCATATTCTGGAAAAGGCAGCACACTTTAATGGGACAACGCTCCAAAAGGGTACACTTGTTCTTGATCACATCAAGGATGATAATGAGTTTGCAGCACCAGAAGATGCCCCTTTACTGTGCCCAAGAGTGGATGAAGCAGACAACTACAAAGGCAGTCCTTCTCCCTCATCATTTTCTCTACTTTTTTCTCCAAAATTATTTAGAACTACTTTTGCTCTATGGTTTCTGTATTTTGGGAATACTTTCTCATACTATGGAGTTATACTGCTGACATCTGAACTGAGCAGTGGTGGAAGTAAGTGTACCCTAACCACGTTGCATTCAGAGCAAAGCCAAAACTCAAGCCTTTATCTCGATGTTTTTGTTACCAGTTTGGCAGGTAAAACTGAATTGTATCTGATTGAAAGTTGTACAGTACACTTACTAGTATTGTTCAGGATTAGGTTGACCAAGTGTTCTTTCAGAGGTTCCCGGCCTGATCGTAGCAGCCTTCATTGTGGACAGAGTTGGTCGCAAGCTTTGCATGATAATCATGTTCGTGGTAGCTTCAGTTCTACTTATTCCGCTATTAACTCAACAGAATGAGGCTACTACCACAGCTCTGTTGTTTGGAACTCGCGCATTAGTTTCCGCAACATTCATAGTTGCCTGTATTTACGCCCCAGAGGTACAATTTTTTTGTAATATTTTTTTAATGAAAACTCTGTTGCATGATCAGGTTGTCTCCTTCCAAGAATGTTATGCAACACCAATGGGTAGAGATGTGAGAAAATTATAGGATAAATTATTGTCTTTTGACACCTCTGGTTTAATGTTTTGGCATCTTGATTTGTCGTTGGGCAGGTATATCCGACTAGCATAAGGGGAACTGCTGTTGGACTAACAACTGCTATTGGGAGAATTGGAGGCATGATATGCCCTCTCGTAGCAGTAGCGCTGGTTGCTAATTGTCAGCAGACGTATGCAGTGATTCTTTTCCAGGTAGTGATTCTTGGCTGTGCTCTCAGCGTCGTGCTCTCCCCGTTCGAGACCAAGGGGAAGAACCTGGTCGACGTTCTTTAGATTGCTTAGATCATATATGTTCATGTGATAATTGTTACACATTTTAGTTAAAGGTCTTGTAGTTCATTCTGCAGCATGCGTAAGTAAATAAAACTGCTGAGCTTTATTTATACTTATGGCTAGCTCTTGTAGTTATTTTTGGAAAAAAATCCATCATTACCATTTAGATTTGTTTCATTAGGCTCTACATCTTTTTTGGTAGCGGTAGCGGATAGGAATTTTCATTTCTTTTTGTGAAAAAACTGCCAATTTACTTTTTCGGAGCCTTATGAACTCCCATCAACATTTCTTAATTGAAGTTTGTATAGCAATTTAAACTTCTGGCCAAGTGTCATTTAGCCTAAAATGAATAGGTTAAATATAATAAATAATGTAAAATTCTTTTACACTAGCTGGTATGTTAGTCAATTGTTTAAAAGTTGTCAGTTTTCTTATTTTAGCAACTTGGTGACTTTTTCGCCCAATGTAATCGCAACAAAATTTAACTAGATTAAGCAATTTCAAATAATTGAACATACTATCATTTTAGAGGCAACAATAACAACACACGCACACACAATTTCAAATAGTAATTGATAAAATCGTGAAAAAACAATTTAAATTTCTTCTTGCGCTGAGCCAAAGTTACGACTTACAAGGCTGCTACAGATCCACGAAAATGGGAGGCAAAATTTGAAAGCTAAGGCAGCGGTAAATGCATCATCGTATAATCAATCGGTTGGCCTCAAGTTGTTCATGCGCCCCAGCGCCGCTCCACACCAAAATCAAGCATCTCATCTCGCAAGAATTATACGAGCAAGCTCTCACATTCTACGCGCAACATCTCCACCCTTTCCAACTGACCATAGACACAGCCTTCCTCGTTCCCTCCATCACCAAAGCATGCGCTCTTTCCCAATCCCACCGGATTCTCGGCCGCCAGCTTCACTGCAACGTCATCAAAAATGCTTTCCATTCAGATTTCACTGTATCGAATTCCCTGCTATCCATGTACGCCAAGTTTTTCGACACAGAGCGTGCAGAGAAGGTGTTCGACGAAATGCCTAGCAGGGACACCATTTCTTGGAACTCCATGATAAACTGCTATATACAAAACGGGCACTTCTCTGAAGCGCTTAGCACGCTCAAGGAAATGTACGGCCTTGGTCTCGCGCCGAAGCCGGAGTTGGCTGCGGGCTGTATCGCGACGTGCGTTAGGAACGGGAGTTGGAGACTGGGGAGAGCGATGCATGCTCTTTTCTTCCTTGATGAGAGGATGGAGTGTTCGACGTTCGTGGCGACAGCGCTGGTGGATTTCTACTGGAGGTTCGGTGATCCGGAGATGGCGTTTCGAGTTTTTGATGGGATCGTGGAGAAGAATGAGGTGTCGTGGACCGCGATGATCTGTGGATGCATCGAGTTTCAAGATCATGTTAGGGCGTTTGCTTGCTTACGAGCAATGCAGTTTGGTGATGTGAAACCTAACAGGGTGACTTTGGTTAGTGTTTTGCCAGCTTGTGCTGCCCTGCACTCGCTCCCACATGGGAAGGAAATTCATGGCTATGCTGTCCGGCACGGTTATGATTCGGATGCTCAGTTGTCGGCCGCGCTTTTGCACGCGTATTGTGAGTGCCGGGGGGCAGTGAGGATCGCCAGGCTTATATTCGAGAGGTCTGTGAGTAAGGAGGTCGTGATGTGGAGTTCTATGATCGCGGGCTATTCTCGAAGCAAGGCTACTGCTAGAGAAGGTATCAAGCTATTCAATCGGATGCAGATTGAAGGAATTGTACCCAATAGTGCTACCATCTTGGCCGTGATTTCAGCATGCGTTTGCTTGTTATCTCTAACCGATGGCAGTGGTGTCCATGGCTACGCCTTGAAATCGGGCTTGGGAAACGACCTGTTCGTTCATAATGCCCTTATCAACATGTATTCCAAGTGTGGCAGTCTTAAAGATTCCGTCAAAGTGTTCAGTGAGATGGCGACTAGAGATTGCGTTTCTTGGAGCTCTCTTATTAGCGCATACGGGCTCCACGGCTATGGAAGGGAAGCTCTGCAGCTCTTTCATGAGATGCAGTTGCAAGGGGGTGGAGTGAAGGTGGATGGACTTACGTATCTTGCAGTCTTGTCCGCCTGCAGCCATGCTGGCCTCGTAGATGAGGGGCGGGCGCTCTTTGATCGGGCATTGAACGATGTGGAGGTGTCTCTGAGCTTGGAACACTATGGTTGCTACATTGACCTTCTTGGAAGGGCAGGGGAGATTGAAGCTGCATACGATGTTTTGTGCCGAATGCCGATGGAGCCGAGCCCCGGAATCTTGACTTGTTTGGTTTCTGCGTGTAGGCTTTATGGGAGATTGGATGTAGCAGAATCAGTAGGTAATATTCTCGTTGGAATGGAACCTGAGAATGCTGCCAATCATACTCTTTTAAGCATGGTATATGCTGAATCTGATAAATGGTGTGGGGTGGAAGAAGTTAGGAGATACATGAAGGGAAGAAAATTGAGGAAAAACCCTAGCTGTAGCAAAGTTTAAAATTGTGAAGGAATAATTAAGAATTGCTTACATTTTTTTCATAGTCAAAAGTAATAGTAGTAATTTCCCTTGCATTAGAGGTGATGTGGCATCGAATTGAAAGAACTTGTTATAGTTCACTCTCAATCAAGGAAAAGAAAGAGATGATTCATCTCCAATTTCTTGAATCCGCTTAATCAATCGAAATAAATGCACAACAGCATATTCATAAAGAATCCAAGCGGATATAAAACCCCATAGAATGAAAACTGCTACAAAAGTTTTCTAAGGATTCACAGAGGTCCTACATCAAAAGAGAAGGTATTCTTAGTAAATGGCTCCACAACATCAAAACCAGTATATCTGACGGCGGGCATTGTGCAGTGCTGAAGTCCTCGATGTTTGAACTGGGGCAAGAAGATCTGCACTCCTGAAACATCAATAACTTGAGATTAGGATCTGGTAAATTTGAAACCCTGCTTACCAATCTGATAACACATCACAAAGCAATGAGAAACAGTAGTCATAGAAATCGATGCATATCTAGGCTAGGTCCCATTTAACTTCTTTGGAAGACTAATAGCTACCATCATGTTGGGAATATTCGAATTACTTGCTGCTCCCATAAGTAGTTGAACAAAAAGCTTGCAGGCTAAATAATGAATTCAACTACTAAATACCTTCGGCGTTTAATCAATATGGGTTGAACTGAACATCATGTTATAAAGATTATCATTAGATTCTTAAGAATTAAGGACAAATTTTGCACATTTTAGTTGAGCATATTGGCAATGAGATAATAGAGACCGATGAATGATAGCTGTTGAATCTCCATGCATCTCCAAAAGCCACTACAAACAACATAGTTAGAGGCATAGAGCAATTGTCCTGTTTTACATATTCATTGTACAATGGGGAGGAAAGGAACTTAAAGAACAAAAGCATCCCCACAGCATACAAATAATTAGATCTAGTTTTGTGTTTTCTACAAAAATTCAACAAAGACAAAGGAAAAATCAAGCTTCTTGCAGCTTATGTAATCTGGCACATCCTGATGAATTTTCCACATATTCTTCTTTAATTGCTTCTCAGTAAGAAACTGAGGATGAAATGTACTCCATGTTATTGGCAATAACAATCTATGGAGTATTACATAATAGAGAATTCCCAAACAAATCCTTAACGCATGAATTTGATCCCATGTCACTCTATTAGCCTCCAAAACTACAATAAACAAATGCTCAAGAAATATCTAGATTAAAAAGAAGAGCATAAACTTGATTAGGAACCTAGAAGGGAAACACAGAGTAAATTTAAAATGAAAGCCTTTATCATTTTGACAAAACAATATTCTTAAATAGGGGCATTCCATCAAACATAACAATAACCCCAAAGAATCGATTAGAATAAAAGAAATCGGTAAAGAAATGCCCCGACAGTCCAACACGTTTCAGATACCTTACTATTCAGGCTAATATCCAGGCCCAACAAACTTTACAACCACGACACCGCAAAACAGAACCATGAAATCCGTGTGGAAAAAAAAAAAAAAAAACTGATGCATTGAAGCGTGCAGGAACATTCAACTCCAGACCTTGTTGGAAAATACAATTTTTAGGATACAATGGGATAGATAGTTAACACAATGTACATGTAATGCAAATGCAAGATACTGTGAGTTTATTCTCTTAAGCCAATACCAAGTAACTGTATGTCTATCACAGGTTAGATGTGGATTTCATGAATTACCCAACAAATAACACAGAATACTGAATTCCAATCATCAACACACACACACAAAGAGTGAGCTGCGAGGGGCATAGACAATCATACCTCAAGACGTCTTGTTGCTTGAATCATTTGGTGTAGAAACATCCTTGTTAAGAGACGGCGGCACGTATATCCTCGCTTTCTTAAGGATTTCGGCCACAGTCCAATGCTTCCGCTTGCTGAGCGGCCGCGAAGGATCCAACCTCACCTGCAATCGGAACAGGAAAACATAATGTCACTCTCGTAATCTGTTCGATTACATGAATATGTGCGCGCGCGTGTGTGTAAGAGTACTGACGCGATCGCCGATGTTGCAGTTATTTTGCTCGTCGTGCGCCATGAATTTGGAGGTGCGCTTGACGTAGCGGTTGTATAGCTTATGGTGGAAGAGGCGGTCCACCGCCACAACCACCGATTTCTGCATTTTGTTGGACACCACAGTCCCCACCACCGGTTTCATCGCTGATTGATTGGTTTCCGACGGCGATTCTTCTCCTCCGAAGCCTCTGCTTTCAACCCCAGGCAGCTAAAACCCTCCTTCATCACCCAACGACGTCGTTTGTCCCTTGAGAAGATGTGGGCCTAATGGACCCAGTTGAGCTTCAGCCCAAAATGAAATAAATTGGGTCTCTAATTTTATTTGGCAGTTACAAACTTAATGGTTGCTAGAATTTTTTTAGAATGACATGGTTGCTAGAATTTGATGTACTTCACTTTTGAATCAACAAAAACTCACCATGGCATTGTTTTATAATAATAATAATAATAATAATTTATATATATATATAGATTATTAAAGCAAAATAAATAATATCCCATGTGACATCGTATAATCACTCCATTCTAATTTTTCTCAATTTTCATTCATTCTTATTTTTTTCTAAATTTTAATCAATTTCTATATCTAAAAACCATTAAAAATCTAAAAGTTATGATATATTTAAAAACTAAATATCTAAAAAATCATTATATAAATATTTCAACAAAATAAATTCTATCCTACGTGGCGTCGTATAATCACTCTATTCTAATTTTCCTCAATTCTCATTCATTGTTATTTTTTTCTAAATTTTAATCAATTTCTATATCTAAAAACCATTAAAAATCTAAAAGTCATGATATATTTAAAAACTAAATATCTAAAAAAACATTATATAAATATTTCAACAAAATAAATTCTATCCTACGTGGCGTCGTATAATCACTTCATTCTAATTTTCCTCAATTCTCATTCATTCTTATTCTTTTTAATTTTTAATCAATTTTCATATCCAAAATCTATTAAATATCTGAAAATCATTATATATCTAAAAACTATTGAATATCTAAAAAACATTATACCAATATTCCACTGATCAATAGAATTTTATGTATATCCTTACACGAAAAATAGAAAATACATAAGTATTTGTAATTTTGAGGTTGTAATGATTATTGTAATATTATACTTTATGACGTCCAACTTTGCAATTTTAATTTAAAATGTACATGATTTACTTTAATATATATGACTTTGATGTTATTAATTCTATTTATATTCCCTAAAAAATTATCTTCGACCTCATGGGCAGACCAATTCAGGTTTCAACGTATATAATACTTCAATTGAGTTAAAATAAAAACCACCCTTAAGATAAGAATGTAGAACTAATCTATACATTTGATCAATAATATTTAATATATTTTTAATTTGCCTCTAATACATACTGTATATTAGGAATAAAAAATTACTGTAGAAAAAGACTATAGATCCCTTAAAGATCACAACAAAGTTGATCACAAAATGCAAAATTAGATAAGTATTCTTAATTAATAAATCTACAAAAAAAAAAAAAAAACTTTTGGAATATGATTTAATCATATCCATTAAGATGGAAAACTAATTAATTTAGTTCTAAGTTCTTACAATAAAAATGATTTTAAATTGAACTCGTCCCTATATATATGTGTGTGTGTGTATATATATATATATATAATAACAATTAAATTCAACTGTTAACATTTCTTCCTTCTAATAATAAATAAATTGATTCCATTGTTCAAAACAGTATTGGAACTTATACGGTTGAATGAATTTAGTCCTTTCTATCTTCCGATGCATTATTCGCTAATATTCATTTATGAAGATGACGGATTATAAATTCTCATTCATTCCAATTACTATATTCTAATTTTTCTCAATTCTAACTTATTCTTATTTTTTTTCTAAATTTTTATCAATTTCCATATCTAAGATAATTAAATATCTAAAAATCATTAAATATTAAAAACTATTAAATATCTAAAACTCATTATATTAATATTTCAACAAAATAAATTATATCCTATGTGACGTCGTATAATAACTTCATTCTAATTTTCTTCAATTCTCATTCATTCTTTTTATTTTTCTAAATTTTAATCAGTTTCCATATACAAAAACCATTAAATATCTAGAAACTATGAAATATATAAAAATCATTATATTAATATTCCACAAATCAAGACAAATTTATTTATATCCATAACGTACTTAATAATGCATTTGATACATAAATATTTAAGAATAGAGCTATCTTAGCCCCCACTAATTAATGAGATGATTGATACGATAAGTGATTAAGTCATGTCTCTAATGTCTATCAAATAAATTGTTTATCTAAGTTCAGACAGTATTTGCAAAGAAGATGGATAAATTGAGCTTGATGAACATGTATTCTCGGTTAAATATCTCGACACGATCAAGTGTTCAGGATTACCAAATCGTGAGATTAAATTGAAAAAGGAATGCATAATCACGCTTCTAAAAAATATGATCAATCTAATGAGTTTTGCAATGGCACCAGGCTGATAGTAACTCAACTTGGGGAACACGTAAGTGAAGAGAAACTCATTTCACAAAAAAAAAAAAGAGCGCAATAAGTTTTCTATAGCTAGAATGATTATGATTTCATCGCATTTTACTAAATTTTCAATTCGGTTCCACAGAAGACAATTCTCTATGAGTGTTTGTTTTGCTATGTCGACAATAAATAAAAGTTACGGACTCTTTCAAATGTAGGATTATACCTGCCGAAACCTATTCTTAGTTATGGACAATTTTACGTGACAATTTCAAAAGTCACTAAAAAAAGAGGTCATATGCAAGACGCAACAACTAACGTGTTGTATAATGAAATTTTCGATAGATTATGAGGTAATTGCAAATTTAATATTTTATTCAAACTTTTAAAGTTTAAGTCATTAATGATATTATTTTTTTTTCTTATTTTAATTATTGGTTTCAACTACAGAATCTAATTTAAATACGTTTCAAATAATTGTTCCAATTTCTCTTTTAATATTTATTAGATCAAACTCTGTTTACATATAAATTTTATAAGACATTTAAATTAGGTCAATTTCAAATAAATATTATAACCTTTTTACTTTAAAACAATTTTATTAAATTTTTTATTTTTGTGAAAAATAATCCATGAAACAAAAAATGCATTAATAATTTCATAAATTTATATTTTAATAGACCCCATCGAATTTCGACGGGTCACTTACTAGTAATAATAATAATAAAAACTAAACGCTTTTATTTAATTATTTTAATATTTCGGAATCAATTTAGATATATTTTTTAGAGAAAACAATTAGACTACGATGAGTTTAAGGCATTGTCTAATACTTTGAAAATGCAAATTCTACTGCGAAGAAAATGTATCTAAATTTATCTTGTAATCCCTCCATCTCATGAAGCTACCAAGTTCTTTTTGGTATGAAAATTAAGAAATTGGTATTTTGTGTGTTAAGTGTGGTAGGTGAAAAAGTGAATAAAGAGTAATTTTTTTGCTACTTTTAGACACTGGTCTTGCTTCGTAGGACAAAACAAAAGAGAAATTTGATATTGCTTCATGGGACCGAGAGAGTATATGACTCGAAATGGATTCATCTGTACTTTTCCCCCTTTATCTAGTGACTTGTATTTTTACAAAAGGAAAATTATATATTTATCCCCAAAGTTTGAAATGATTGTTTTTTTTTTTTGAGAATAAATGATTGTTTAAATTAAAACATTTTTAATTTCGATATATTAGCACCCTAATGAATTTATTAAGTTTCAAATTTAAACTTGGCTGAATTATTCGGTATCAAAAAAATTCTAATTGACTGCTGCAATTCGTGCCAAACTATATAATATTATGGATGATATGAATTTTCTTTTCAACATCACTCCTACACAATGTTGTTTAGTACTTATAAATAACTCATTAAAATTTAATAGTTTGAAGAGCGTTGAAAGCTTCTAATTAGTATTTTTTTTTTCATAAATTACTCAACTAAATAAAAAAATATAAATGCAGCTTCATGGTGAACCCGAACCCATAATCTTAAATCTTGGACATTAATCACCTATGACATATCGCTAAATCAACACACATTCTAATTAGTATTCTTGTAACTCATGAAAGTCATTTTACATGAGTGACATGGTAAAAATAATATTCACAACATTATATATATAGGAGTTCAGCAACCAATTAATTTTTTTGTACATAAGATAATTCGGTTTAGTCTAGATTTGAAATATAATAAATTCATTGAGTATTAATATGTCAAAGTTCGAAAGTTTGTTCTAAATTTGACAATTAATCCAACTTTGAGTGTAAATAGAGTATTTGATTTCCCCTTTACAAAATCCTATATATATGCACAAAAATGCAAATTAAGTAACTGAAAAATGTCTCTTTTGTAGGTGGCGTGTCAAATAAAAATAAATATGATTATTTGTAAAATTATCAGATGATAGAAAAGCGTATGGATACCTGAATATCATACATGCGGAAATATCCTGTATTGAGCTGAGGCTCTTATCCTTGATACGTAGGTTCATAAGGAATTCAGCTTCTACCGAAATAAAAATGAAAATGTAAGGCTCAAATTCCAGTTTAGTACCTAAAATGTGCCATAAATCACAACAATCACCATAACCTCGAAGCTTATTTTTGACGGGTAAACTGGGCAGGTGTCAAGAGGTTTATCTGAAGAGAAAATCAAACCCAAACCGTTATCGTCTCCCTCCTCTTGGCTCTTACTGTCCCTTTAGATAAACCCACAAAACATTATTGTTTTTTTTTTGTTCTTTTCATTTTTCAAGTATTGTACAATCTGTTGTAGTTGGATTAGGTTTCTACATTTTTCTATTTCTTGGCCCAGTTTCTTTGGCCATATTCACTGTTTTATCTTTGAAATTTGAGAAATATGATTGCTACACTTGTGGGGTTTGCGTGATTGGCTGATTTTTATGGCTAATTTCGCGTGTTTATTAAGTTTGTTCGAGCAAGATTGCGTCTTTACGGCTTCATGAGGCTGAAAAATGTGGAGGTTCTTTCATGTTCTTGATGAGCACTTCAATTGTCCTATGTCAAAATCTGATATTGTCTAAGAATAGTTGTGTTTTTGAGAGTTCGTTTCGGTGGGGCAATGCTTGGAGTTCTGGGGTTCAGTTGAGTCGTCGGAGGAGTTGTGGGCTGGTGCCAAATGCCAAGAAAAGGCATGCAAAGAAGAGGAGTTGGTGGCAGAAGTTCTTCTTTGATGAGGATGGGAATTGGCTTGGTTTGAAGGATGAGGATGCATTCGAAGTGCTTGAGGAGGAGGAGGAGGAGCCGAGTGATGTGGGGTTATCTGCAAATGAGAAGTTTGAGGCGTGGAGAAGGCGAGCGGAGGCTATTGTGGAGCTGAGGGAAGCACAGGAAGATGTCAAGAATGAGGAGAATAGGAGGTGGGAGGACTGGATTGTTGATGGAACTTACGATGTTGATGTTAGTAATGGTGCTTCATGGGTTCAAGACTCGAATGGGGCTGTTGGGAAACCGGGAGATGATGTTGAGGAAGATTTTAGGGAAGTGTTTTCTGGTAGAGGGTTGGCTAAGTCTGTGAGGGATTTAGTTCTAGGCAGAGAAGACGATGACATTCTGTATGAAGATCGAGTTTTCCGCTATGCCTCGTTCAATTCGGTGAGTGGGAGTTAAGTTTATTGTCATAGAGTTAAATCAACTTGATTCATAGCCTGTTGTGTTGCTATCCTGTCACATTGTTGTGGGATTTGATTTGAACCTTTCGTTTATTTAGTTTCCTGTGGTAATTATTCAAATATAAGCATCGTTTTGCAGTAACATATCTCCGATGTTAGAACTTGCTGTGATTGCTTATACAGCAATATTTACCTAAGTTCCTATTCCAAATAGTAGAGGATGGCTTATGTTTCAGACGCACTTTCTCAAACTGCTTTTCTAGCTCACATCTGTTGAATAACATATGCTCTAGATGTAGCATTAACAGTGGATCATCAAAAGATTTCGAAGGGATAAAACGTGTTTCATAGTCTAACAACCTCTTGTAGCCAAGCTTCTTTATTTTCCTAAAGTTGGAAGCCTCTAAATTTGGATACGTGTTTTTACCTATTAGCCATTAAGGGTAAAAATCTATGCCACTTAATTATGACATGTGCAATCAGTAACTTCAACATGATTTAATAAATTTGTAAAACTATGTAAAAAAATTTTGTTTGAAGGGATAAAACTACGTAGTATCATTCATCTAGTTATGGATTTGTCTGCTTTACAAGCATTTGGATGTGTGGCTAGTGTTGGCCGTAGCTAATTAAATGTATTCTCTCGAATAGAGCTGAAACATCTTACAGTAGCTAGAGAGATCCTATTGATGTGGAACAAATACCTCTTTTCTCTTATCACTAGATAAATGAGATAAATTAGCTCATCATACCAATGGGCAATATGGAAGAAAGAATCCCCAACATATATATAGTGCAGCTAATAAATTTTGAAAATATTTATATTCGGGTGCTTGGTACTTGTAACTTTTTCATAGAAAAAAAATTCAATAACCGGCTTTGTCTTGTCTAATTATTTGTTTATGAGTAGATCTTGATTAAGTGCTATAATATTGACTTAAATATGAACATTTTTAGGAGTTAATGGTCAAGCACAAATTCATTACATCCTTTTTTATTTCAGGCTAAATTTTTGGCTGTCCTGGTCATTGTTCCATGGGCTGTGGATTTTGTGGTTCATGACTATATTCTTATGCCTTTTCTGGACAGGTACATCTTGTCATACGATGTATTTTCACACTTGGGTTAATGATATGAACTAGCATTTCTTGTTTCTGTAGAAAGAGAATCATTCTTTGTTTCAACTCTTGTTAGGATGGATAGAGAGACACCAATACTTTATTCTCATCCATTAAGTAGCAAAAGGCAACCTGATAAGAATGTTAGTACTTCTTTGAGAAAAATAGTACTCCCTCTGTCCCATTGATAATGGCTCACTTTCTTTTTCCGTCTATCCCATTGGTAATGGCCTGTTCCAAAAAAGGAAACCACCTTCTCTCATAAAACGTTGTGGGCTCCACCACTTTCTATCACTTTTATCCTTTAATCACTCTTCTTCATAATAACTAATAAGTAATAACCATGCCGAACAATAATGAGCCATTATCAATGGAACGGAGGGAGTACAATCTAATATCATAGCTGTCCACATCAAGATTACTTTCAGTATCAAAGAAATTGCTAGCTTTGAACTTAGTAAAATCTGTGAATTTTAACTGAAGTTCTGTGTCAGCAACTTGATACTACTACTTCATGCTACCAAGTGTGATGCTAGCAAGTTGTTGATGTCTTGATCATGGGATTTTGATGCTAGCATGATATATCTTTTTGAACTTTTGAAAAAAAATCTCTACTTCCAGTCTTCCACATTACTAACTTATACTGGTATTGCTAAACTCTTTATATAGCATTCATGGTAAGATAATTCTTAGTGGCTGCAGCTGCCAGCTGCTGACATCTTATTGTTGCATAGTTTTGTCAATGGGGACTTGATGAGTGTTGCGATTTCCTAAGCAGATATGTCGAAAAAGTACCACTTGCTGCACAAGTGCTTGATGTTAGGAGGAATCAAAAGCTTGAAATGGTCAAGGCTCTGAAACTTGAGAAAGCACGATATCGGCTTGAAGTAGAGATTGGTAAATCTCCCCCTCTTTCTGATCAGGAGCTTTACTTGGAGTTACGACATAAAGCGTAAGTATCTTCTGCTTTATATAATAGCTTAAATTTCATGTAGGAAGGGAAGAAAACAATAATAACCATGCTTCATTATGTATAGTTATGATTCATATAAATAGTAGGATCATTGCTACTGTTGTTTTTACTAGAAAAGAAGGTTCAAGTCCAAAATCCTATAGCCTTTTCTCAGTGCTATACCTTTTGATTGTTCTGTGAGGATTTTCTTTTGTAATATGCAGTAATACTCTTTGAGAAAAGTCATGCCGCTGCTCTATCATGCAGCCTAATATGATTCTTTCTGTCTTCTCTATTACCTGACAGGTTAGAGCTGCGAGACGAGTGGAGATTGGAGAACCGTAAAGCATTTGCTAACATTTGGTCGGATATGTTGTTTGGGATCTCGGTATTCGTTCTTCTGTACTTCAATCAGAATCAAGTGAGTTATCATTAAATAATCTGCTCACTTCGATTTTGAGCATTCTTTCTTTGCTCCTTTTTTGAATATGCATGAGAGCGAATTTATTATTTCTCATTTCACAATTCATAAAGAGTTACCTGTGGTCAGTTGAAAATAATTAATTAAATGATAGCAACTGGTAATGTTCAATATATCGATAGAAAAGAATTCTACTTATTACTGTAATTGTTGACGCTTGCCATTTAAGAAGATAGCAAAATTCCCAAAGGTCAAAATTCTACATGAATTTTTTTTTTTCCCCCTCAAGATGATAGAGTGAAATTTTGGAAAATGTTGTTTTCTCAGAGAAGGTAGCTTGTTTGCTAACTAATCTCTTGCCATGCACCTTCCTGGTCAATTCGGAGTGAGAAGTTGTTTTATTGCTCGACGTTTCCTATCACTAGTTTTAAGATGGTATCACATTCTAGAGAATTACCAAGTGAAGTAATGTAAGACCTGCCTGAGATATGACGATTGATGTGTAGTTAAACAATATTGACATTTTATGTTACAATCCTCATAATTTTTTAAGCACAATTACATTTCCTTGAGTTTTAACATAGAAAAGCAAAGTTTCATTATTTGGGTTACATCTTCAGTGATAATTATTTATTTTTATCTGATGATGTCTATGTTTCTCCTACTTGTACTCCTGCAGGTAGCCTTGCTGAAATTTACTGGCTATAAGTTACTGAATAATATATCAGACACTGGAAAGGCATTTCTTATAATACTTATCACTGATATTTTTTTAGGGTAATTTCTCGGCTATTCTCTTTCAATCATCATATTTAATTTCCATATAACTCAGATAAATTCATTCTGTATGTGAAGTTTGTATAACATTTTGCTGTGAGCTTTCATCGTTAACTCAGTTTTACAAAAGTGGACCTTCCCCCACTGTTCTGTTGTCGGGAAACAGTTGTGGTCCAACAGTGAGTAGTCACTGTACTTCTTCTCCGTGATGATTTAAAATAACTAACTGCCTTTAGCTTTCGTCTTGGAAGCATTCTATTCCATATAAAAAATACACTTTAGTATAGCTCTGATAGTTTTCTCTTTCTAATTTAAGCTCATAAATTTGCAACTTGTAGATATCACTCTGAATCGGGCTGGCAGACATTGTTGGAGGTCTTGACTGAGCATTTTGGGCTTGAGGTCGATCCGGCCGCCATAACAATTTTTGTATGCCTAATTCCAGTTATCCTTGATGCTTGTGTGAAGCTGTGGGTACGTTTTCGTTTTACTGTATTATGGTATACGCATTATTAATTTTTATGAAAGAGTTGCTACTCTCTTGCTCTTGTATTGAAGTTTTGTACATGAGATTCTTATTGCAAGGCATGCTTAGATCATTTATTCTATTTGTCAATTTACATGATATTTTGATGTGGCAAAATATAGGCCCTGCAAACTTGTAACTGCATTATGTAACATGTGTACCTTGTTCGGCTTAGTCCCCGAGGAAAAGACCAGTTTCGTTCGTGTTCACATTTACTTTCCTTCTTTTGAATCCTAAATTTAGTGGGACCTGCACACTCGACAGTCCTGCTCTAGATTCCATCCATGCACATGTTAACTACTGCTGCTGCTGCTGCTGTCTTTTCAATTCTTCACTACTTAAAGTTGGTCCAAGATGCCCCATCTTTTGGGTGGCTTTGAATGAGGGTCGGTTCTAATTATATCGCGTTATGAATGCTGCATTCAATTGTGACTGTGTCATTGCTTAAGCATGTCTTAATTCTTCAGTCCCATGCCTTGCTAGTTGCTCGGTTGATAGTTAACTCCCTTTTCCCATAAAGACGGGGGAGAAAAGATGAAAAAGAATTGGACGAAGAATGTTTTCTCATAAGTCTTATTCTTTCCACATGAAAATTTTGAAGCTAAATAGATGGATGAAGCTATTTATTTATTTTAATTTTTGTTTTCATTTTTTTTGGGTTCATTTTACCTAAACCTTACACTTCAAGATGTTTTGAGCTCGCAATCGCATATTAATAATGCTTTCTTTTTTTCTTTGTTTTTCAGATGTTTAAATTTCTGCCAAGATTATCCCCAAAGGTGGCCAATATTTTCCAGGAAATGAAGAGACATTAGGAAGATTTTGCTATGTATATGGGTTCTCTCTCGACTTGGGCTCTCATATTCTTTTCGCATATAAACATTTTTTTTCCTTCATAGAGAGTTCGTTCTCCACAATATTTGTGCACAAGAAAGCCGAACCTTCTTTAAGTGTGGTGGCTTCCTTAGTTTGCTACACGGTCTGTTGTACTAGGTTAGAACATCAGTTGGATTTACATTCTTATACACTCAGAACTCTAGGAAATATTCCTGGGAACAAAAATAATTATGCAGAGCTGCATAAAATCGTCATTATACTTACCCACATCACCTCATCTTCTTTGATGTCAATATTTACTTGGAACTCTTCTACTAGCTTTAGCTAGCTGGACACAGGAAACAGCTAGCTGTAACGAGTTATGGAGCCTTGAGGATTTTCCAAATGTCCGTTTCTTGTTTGTCGTGTATTGGTTAGTTAGTTACAATCTATGGATCTTGTTTTATTACTTGCATTGCTCTCTTCTTTACTGTCATGAGGTGTAGGGCCTTGTAGCATTAAAGGCGGTGATGCAGTGGAAACACATGCTCTGTTGGTTTGAGTCCAGAATGCACATTTATTATATCTTGTATCGAGTTTTGATCAGCAACAGCCAACAGGTGAAGTTTCACTGCAGCCAACAGCCCCCGGATCACGATCATCCCCACCGCGACGATGAAATTGTGGTATGTCTTTTATTTTGGCTTGGTTTACATGTGACTTTCTAACCAGACAAGCTATTCTGGGAAGAAGCTCTTATCTGTATAGGGCCCCCCCTATCCTCATCCTGCTGCATTATTTTTTTACTTCTGACCAGAAAAAACAAAGGCCTCAATTGCTTGCTTTTAAAATCAACTTTGTCCCATGGTTTGTTTTTCTATTTTCCTCTCAAACTTTAATTTGTAATGCTTAATAACTTACACTTTGTTGTATTAATTCTTATACTACAAATATATGATGGTACTGCTCTAAACTTTTCTCCGCTGAAAGTTTAATTTGGCCGAATTTTCATTTTGGGGAAAAATTACAATAAATTGTATGTTTGTGCTATTAGTGTTAGAAATCAAAATTCATGGGAAAAACAAATTATTAGCAAAGTTTAGGATTGTAGAAGCAAGAAAATGAAAAGGTGTGATGGGGCAGAGTGATTGTGGCTACTTCCAAGCGTGTTTTGGAATGGGCAGACTTAAAAGATGAGGGAAGAATTTTGGGGTAATTAATCTGTGTCAACGCAACGCTTTCAACTACTTAGGTGGGCGTGCATTCAAGAATTTTGGAGTGGCTCCACTTACACGTGTGTGGTGTTGCTGTTACATACAATACAATTAAAAAAAGTTGGAGGTAAAATAGGATGCTGCTGCCTATATAGGGCTGAAATATGAGCAACTACGTCTAAGCAAATATAATATACCTACGAAACTATTATTTATAGATGTAATATACCTACGAAATTATATAGCACTGAATTAAGTTCAAATCTTTCATCATTTTTGCAAATTAAACTCAATTTATGAAATGTTGAAATGATGTCCAAATCTTTCGATATGCACCTAAATATAAAAACCTGGGTACAATCGGGTGTACCGTACAATCGAGTTGACCCGCATCCAAAATAGTGTTACTTATACAGTTCGGGTCAGGATATAAGTTCGGGTCAGGGGTCTAAGTGATGATGCAACTAGATTGTACTCAAAACCACCTCGTACTAAATTCGTCCTTATAAAGTTTTTGCATTGATTTAAAGTTGAGATGTATACATTATTGGATGTTGAAATTTGATATTGAAATTTAAAATTAATTGATGTCTTTAGAAGCCCGTTGTGTAGGTTAACTTGTTGTGTTTTCGAGTTTGTTGTTGGACGTCCCACAACTCATTAATTGAGCTGAGACTTTGGCTCGACAAAGTTAGAGGTTCGTGGTAGTTCGAGCTGGAATTGCAGACATTCGGTGACATAACGATAGCCGATAGGATAACAACAACAAACTTCAAAAATCTTCAATTAATTTTGAGTTTTGATGTTTGATAAATATCTAAATATCAATTTCAAATTTATATATTATATGACAACATAATTTTAATGACTATATTTTTTTCTAATTTTATTAGTTTTTTTATCTTCTACTTCTGCCTTTTTTCGTAGGCATACTCTCTTTCCACTTAACTTTTTTTTTCTTTTCTTTTTTGCTCTTTCTTTTATCCTTTTTGTTAAAAAAAAAATGTGTAGTTTGATTAATGATAAAATATTCAACATATGTATCAAATTAAGGATCATGACGAGAGATTTAATTTTATACAATACATTATATATATTAAAAATGAATTTAAAATAAAAAATCGTATGGAAGTAAGAAGACTCAAACTACTTTTTTTTCCTCTTATTTTTGGATATTATCTTTTATGTTTTGGTTTATTTTATTTTCTCTTTTTCCTTTAAAATTTGATTTTATTTAATTTGCATTATTTTATTCTATTTTTTTAGTTTAAATTTTAATTTTTTTTAGAGGTGTTTTAATTTCTTTTATTTATAGCAAAAGTCTGGCATCATTTTATATTTATATCTAAATAATATATAAAGGCACAATTTTAACGAATATTTTTCTTTAATTAGTGTAAAAAAATAATTTATTTTGATATATTAAAAAATAGTTGAAAATTGGTGGGAGAAAAGAGAGAAAAAAAAAGACAGGAGAAAAACTCCTTTTTATATAGATATAGATAGATGTTTCAAGAGAGGGAATTAATGTGTAAAAACGTTAAAAGTTTGAGAAATGATTTGCAATTAACCCTAAATGCTAATTGCCTATATGTAACGCTGCATTTATCTACAATTTTTTTTCTTTTTTTGCCTACATATATGTTGTGGATAGATTTTTTTTTTCGAGGCAAATTGTATTGCTAGAAATATGGCTATGTAGTTTGATGTGATATATGATACTGTTATTATTTGCATATGGCCTGATCTTGTTTGTATAGTGATACTTTGGCAGTTTTGCATCACCTTCGAAATTTACAAATATGGGTAGACCTTTATGGTTTATTCCGTTATTACACTTGTGGCCTGTTTTTTAATCTTCTACTTACTTTATGACCTGACCTTCAAAAAATAGACAAATATGATTTGACATTTACTCTCATTAATATATATATATATATAGGGAGCAGATAATGTAGATTCACACTCTTATCATATTATATAGATTTTAAATATGAACTATAGAATATGTGTATGTGGGGCACTAGGAGGGTGATACGTGTCAAATGTCTTTCAATAACTTTTAAAGCAAAATACACGCATGATAAAATATGAATAAAATTTTCACCCAAAAAAAATGGTTGAAAATTCTTTTTTTTTTTACACGGTCGTCGCCATAATATGCATAATTGAACACAAATATGCACAAATCTAAACACATATATGCATAACGTATTCATGAAAATATATGACCAGTCAGGTGCCACTCGCTGCTGGTCACCTGACAGGTAGCATAGTGCTATACATATTTGTATTTATATGTATGGATATTTGTGTTCAGTTATACGCATATGACTATGCGACACCGTCTGGTGGCTCTCGCCGCTGGTCACCTGACGAGTCGCATAGTGCTATACATATTTGTGTATAACGTTATATATATATATATATATATATATATATATATATATATATATATATATATATATATATATGTGTGTGTGTGTGTGTGGGCGCGCGCGCGCGCGTGTTTATGTATATACATATTTGTGTTTTAGTATAAGCATAACTATTGCAACGGCGAACAAATGTTATACATATATCTGTTTATGTATATGCATAATTATGACTGCAATCATGCAAAATAATAATAATAATAATAATAATAATAATAATAATAATAATAATAATAATAATAATAATAAAGGTCTTTGTCATTGCATATTTGTGATTTTAATTTTCAAAAAAATTATTCATATTTCACAGCTGCGTGTATTTTGCCTTGGAAAGCCTTTGTCAGGTGTCGCGTGCTTAGTGCACCATGTAAATAAAATGTGTGGTTCAAATTTGGACCTATATACTATAAGGGGAGTGAGATCTACAAGATCTCATTCTTATATATATGGGAGGGCTACGGTATAAACACTTCTTAACATATAAAATAAGAACTAGCTAAAATGTATGAATTACATATAGAATATGTATGAATTCACTGTATAGATGTATGAATTGCGAAAAATAATTTTTTTGTTACCTATAAGATTCGAACTCGGGACCATGAATTCATCCAAAAATGTGATGAATCAACCGTAGATCTTGATGATCTAAGGGCTGAAAATGGTTCTTATTTTATATTCTAAGAAGTGTTTTTATTTTAGCCCACCGTCTTGATGAATCAAAAATGTGTTTATATATATATATATAAGGATGAGTTATACTAAAAATGTTATCTTTCATGATAAATGAGAATGATTGAATAAGCCAGTATATAGTGTTGCATAAACTGTTTGTAATGACTGAATAACATTTTTACATGGGTTCGAATCCTCGAGGGAGTGAAAATTATATATAATTAATTGAATTTCGTTATTCAGTCATTACAAGCAGCTTATTCAACATTATATACTGGCTTATTCAATCATTCTCATTTCTCACAAAAGATAGCATTCTTAGTATAACTTTTTCCTATATATATATATATATATATATATAGGGGAAGGCTAAAATAAAAATCAAAGATAGACTATAAAATAGGAACCATTTTCAGCCCTTGGATCATCAAGATCTACGGTTAATTCATCACTTTGTTGGAATAATTCATGGTCATGAGTCCGAATCTCATAGGTAGCAAAAAAATTAATTTTCGTAATTCATACATTTACATAGCGGATTCATGGGTGTTCTACATATAATTCATACATTTTAATTAGTTTATAGTTTATAGTGTAAGAGGAGTTTTCTGAATAGCCCTCCCCTATATATATATATCTTGTATTAATTTTAATATGACAAACTAATACTCCCTCCGTCCACGAAAAATTTTCCGTAATTTTCTTTTTGGTTCATGCACAAAAAACTTATCACTTTCATTTATAATAATAGGGTCCACACAACTCTACTCATATTTAAAGTGAGACATTTATTCCCACTTTAAATATGAGTAGAGTTGTGTGGACCCTATTATTATAAAAAGTGAGACATTTATTCCATTCACAACTCCACTAACATTTTTTTTTAAACTCGTGTCGTTCACAATATGACAATTTTTTGTGGACGGAATATGTATGTATATCTAGTATAAACATATTTAAACTATATTGACATATTTATTTTAAAATATAATTATATTTTCAATTAACAATAGATTGATTTAAAAAATATAATTATGTTTCCATTTATTGAAACTCTAACAATTTAGTATTCTTGAGTAAATAGTAGCAAAATGATTTAGTGTAATAATCGTTAATAGATGGTTTCATATTGTCGTATTCTTTTGAAGTATAATTACATTTCCATTTATTTTAGATACAGTAGAGTGAAAAAATTACCCTTTACATTTGAGGTAACATGGATTCTTAAATTGAATTTGAAGCATAAAAAAAGTCTCTTCTTGGTGAAATATATTGGATTCTATTTTCATTAAACCCACGTTTGATTGAGTGTTTTTAAAAGTTGGAAAGGGAATCAAGTAATTGAATTCATTACTTGTTGTTTAGTTTGAGTAATGAGATAATCATTATCCTTACTTGAGGGTAATCCAATCACCCAATTTGTTACCCCTTAAAATAGAAGGGAAACAAAAAAAGAGAATCTCTTACTAATGATTCATTGTTAAACTAAACACTCAATAAAAGTAATGATTATTGTTACCATTCCACTCATTTATTTGATTGAATTCACTTTCCATTCCTCTATTTGAACCAAACGAGCACTAAAAATACGAGTTGTCTTTTCATTTGCTTTGATATGATCTAGTATGTACACCTTTGTTTATTGTGCGAATTATTTAAATTCCTTCCTAGTATAAATTCAATTCATCATACGATGTTACTTTCTCAGTTCATGAAAAAAAAACTCCCTACCTATTTTTGGACTATACCTCACTACTTATAATTACTTATTTTTCACTTTTTCACAACTCTCAATATTAATTATAACACTTTTTCACCACTCCCAATACACTCAATTTTTTTTTCTTTACTCTCAATACACTCAACTTTTTCTTAAAATCCGTGACACTTTCTCCTAGGAAATTCTTTCATGGACGGAGGGAGTATATTGTATCTCAAAAACTTAATGACACACCAAAGCCTACAATTAATGAATCACGTGATATAATTTCAATACGCATAGAGTCACATGTATATCTATGTGTGCATTTTAAAGTTCAAGAGAGGTACAATATCTTGGTATATAATTCATCTACCAATATCATTTAATAATATGACATATATACTCTCAACTTTCAAATCTATCATAGTTTTCTAAAATACGCACGGAGGCGTAGAAGAAAATCCCATTGATCTGAATATTACAATATTAATTATAGATTGGCAATTATTATGTTTTGACTGAGACTCATGAGTAGTGACAAGTCAACTCATCGAAAATGAACTGAAGCACGTACAATATATACCCCATTTCTGAACCATTTTATGGGTCGATCGAGTACAATGTGTTGTGGGCTCTCCTTCAAAAATGTTTCTTTTTTTTTTCTTCTAAATTTATATGTTTGTTTCTTTCTATTTTTCTTTTTTAATTCTAAAGAATAATAAGAAATTGAATAAAACTTAGATATGTAAAATTAAATAAAGATGCCGAAGAAAACACAACAAACAAAATAACACCAGACGCAATGAAATGCTATTTTTGTAACATAATTATAACTATGTTTGTGAATAATTGCAGAATCATAATTATATTTAAGTTAGGGTGCGTTTACTTTCAGAAAGAATGGGAGAAAAATATAGTATATTTTTACTCATTTTCACATGTTTACTATATATATGATTAAAAAAAATTCTTTGGGCATGGTGGAATATTTTCTCGAGCAGCTCCTTCTCACTCATTTTCTCTCTAATGTTGGATAATTTATCCTAGGGTAGAGGTGTAAAAATATTTTTCAATATTTTTTTCATCTTTTCATCTCTAGTTACATATGATAAAAAAAAATGAGAAAAAGAGTAATATTTTCTCATATTTCCTTACCCATCATTTTCCAATGAAAATTTTACAATTAAAGTAAACGCACCCTTAATGGCATAATTATAAGTACATATTCATCAAAGAGCAAATACTCCATTCATCTATGATAAAATTTTCTAAGAGGGAGTGACACGAATTTTAAAAATAGGTTGTTGAGTGTATTAGGAGTGGTGAAAATGTGTTATTTTGTTTTAATTTGTATTGAAACTGGTGAAAATGTTAAAAAAAAAAAATAAGGATAAATGAAGGATTATAAATAGTGGGGTATAATCCAATTTTTTTTCCGTGAATATCTCAAAAAGAAAAAATCGAAAGTTTTATCATGAATAAATAGAGTATATAGTATAAAGTTCAGAACAATATGTGCACCATCAATATATAGCACATTATTCAAAAACTTATTTTATTAATTACAAAATATAGTACGATTGGAGATGCTTAAGTTTTATCACCCCCCCCCCCCCCCCCAATGTATTACATTTTCTATGTCCCATAAAAGTATGCACTTTTTGCTATTTTAATACGTCCAATAAGAATATACCTTTTATTTTTTGAACACTACTCCACCACATAATCTTTATTTTTATCTCTATTTTATCAATTTATTCACAGTTTTATCACACATGGCTTTACCAATAAATTTCTTACTTCACACATAATACATTCATATAATATTTATTTAAACATGTGCTATGTGGGACATAAAGAATATAAATTACTCAATTAGTCAAATGATTTTTAAGAGAATATGGTTTAAGATATCCTATGATTTTCCATCTATATATCAAGATATACGGTAAATCAAGTAAGATTAACTCATATATATATATAGGATAGAGTTTTATGGAGACCATCAAAAATTTGAAGAACGAAGACCAAATCATGTGCGTCGATCTTGGTATATCCAAGGGTGATGATTCATCTGGTGAAGATTTGATATTTTCATTAATTGTCATAGATATAGGCAATCAAATCTTTTATTTATAGAATATTATTTTGATGAAGAGTCTGTTACGTGAATAATGCATCCACATATTATATTCATTGATATGTTCGTAGAAAATACTAATGAACATACTAATATTCGTTGATATGTTCGTAAAAAAATAAATGAGCATACTAAATTTCGTTGATATGTTCGTAAAAAATAAATGAACATTCGTCGATATTTTCGTAAAAATATAAATGAACATACTAATGTTCATTAGTATAATAATATTTATGTGGAGGGAGCTAGGGTGGCTTATATCTTGTTGGATAAAGGAAAACTCTACCCGACCAATGAGATGCTGCCCGCTACATAATATGTCTACATCTTACGGCTACTACCACTGAGACGCTGCCTGATCGGCTGCCCGCTATGCTAATTTTAGCTCACTCTTTAGTTGCAAATTTGCATTCCCTATATTTCCGGTCCAATAAAGCCTACCTAGTCCAATTTTTTACTTCCTATATTACCCCTAACACAAATAATTGTTGCTACTATTAAATTACAAATTTACAATGTTTTAGATATCAGTAAAATAATATCTCAAAAGAAAAAAAAAAGATATCAATGAATTAGTATAAATAAATAGAGTAATAATCATCATAGGTGTATACCTGTATTCTTATACGGACGTGTTTGTTTTTTATCCCTCTAAATAATGGGATAATAGAAATTTATCATTTAAAGTGAGGACCGTATATTTTATATCTTATTTAATTTTAATGATAATATATTTATCGACTCCTTATAATAAGGTGTAAAATTACACCACTCTTCCTTAGGTATAAAATTGTCCCTTTCTCAAAGAAAAAATGTGTTGCTCGAAAACTTATACTCCCTCAGTCCCATAAAAATATGCATAGTTTATTTATAATAATAATTCTCCCACTAAACATCACAATCAATGTGAGACTTTTTCTCCACTCACACCATATTTTACATCACACTATATTTTACAGGATTTCTTAAACTCGTGTCGTCCCAAACTATGCATATTTTTATGGGACGGAGGGAGTATCATCTATCAGAATTTTTTATTACGTCAAAGCAAACGAGATATAATGTACTGAATGGAACTTATCCCTTCTTTATACTTCAAAGCAAACACACCCTATTAATATGTAGTAAATACATGTGTACAAGAACCACTATAAAAAATCACCAGAATGTTATTTTATTTTAATTTTTGTGTCGCACTAGAATATTAATTATGTTTGCTAATCTTATGTTTTCATTTTGTATTACATTTTCATATGATTCTATTTTTAGGGTGTGTTTAGTTTGATGGAAAAGAAGGGAAAAATATACTCCCTTCGTCCTACTATAAGTGAGACCTTTTTTTTGGGCACATAAATTAATAAAGGTGTATTTTGTGTGTAGATGAAAAAGTGAAAATGTGTTTACAGGGTAAAATTTTTACCCAAAAATGAAAGAGTATCACTTATGGTGGGACACCCAAAATAGAAAGAGTCTTACTTATAGTCAACGAATGGATTATTTTGATCTATTTTTTACCATTTTCATATGTTTATTATTATGGAAAATTTTCTTCGAGTATGATGGAATATTTTCTCGGGCAGCTCATTTTCTCTCCAATGCTGGATAATATTATCCTATAACATTTTCTCATCTTTTCATTTCTACTGAACATATGATAAAAAAAAATGATAATATTTTCTCATTTTTTTTAATTCAATTTTTTCCAATAAAAAAATTTACAATAGAGTGCGCTTACTTTTGTTGTAAAATTTCAGGGTGCGTTTACTTTGATGGAAAATGAGAGAAAAAATATATTTTCACCCATTTTCTAGCATTTTCACATGTTTACTATGATGAAAAATTCTCTCCGAGCATGGTGGAATATTTTCTCGGGTAGTCTCTTTTCACTCATTTTCTTTCCAATGTTGGATAATTTTATCCTAAGGTAGGGGTGTGGAAATATTTTCCATCATTTTCTCATCTTTTCATCACTAGTAAACATATGATATGATAATAACAGGAGAAAAAGGATAATATTTTCTCATATTTTCTTATTCATCATTTTCCAATGAAAATTTTACAATCAAAGTAAACGCACCTTCAATAGAAAAGGATGGATAAGAAAAAATGAGAAAATATTAAAATTTTCTCCTTTTTTGTTATCATATATTTACTAGAAATAAAAATATGAGAAAATGTTGGAAAATATTTTCACACCCTTAGGTAAGGATAATATTATCCAACATTAACGAGAAAAAGAGTGAAAATGAGTTGTCCAAGAAATTTTTTCACTATGCCCGAAAAAATTAGAAAAATAATGTAAACAATATACAGAGTATATGTAATGACTTGGGTGTAGTTCGTCATTTATACTATATTAAAAAGGCAACTTTCAATTGAAAATCAATTTCAAAATTAAGTGGCAATTTTGTAGTTATAATAAAATTGAAAGTTTATTTGTAAACTATATTTTTTTTCTTTTTATTTTCTTTTTCTTTATCTGTTTTGTTTTATTTTATTTATTTATAAAATTATGAAATTGGACTAATTATAAAATATTTAATATGCATATCAAATTAAAGATCACGAGAAGAACTTTAATTTGATATATTTTATGAAAGTATTTAATTTGAAATGTAAAAATTATATTTATTTAAAGATTAAATGTTTAGAACATTATCTCTCCTCTCTCATCTTTTTTTCAATAAATCTATTTTTCACTTCTTTTCTATTTTTATTTTTATTTTCATTTACATTCTTTTAACTTATATATTTTTATTCTTTTCATAATATCATTTATTATTATTGTGATTTTTTCTTAGTTTTTTTATTTTTCAATATTCAACTCAAATATAATTAATTAAAATTAATTTTTATTACATTTTAAAATTTGATAAGAACTTTAATTTGATATATTTATTAAATATTTGATTTAAAATGTAAAATTATATTTATTTAAAGATACAATCTCTCTCCTCTCTCATCTTTTTTTTAATAAATCTATTTTCACTTCTTTTCTATTTTTATTTTTATTTTCATTTATATTCTTTTAACTTATATCTTTTTTTCCTTTTCATAATATCAATTTTTATTATTGTGATTTTTTCTTAATCTTTTTTATTTTTATAATATTCAACCCAAATATATTTAGTTAAAATTAATTTTTTATTTCATTAATAAATATGATAATTGAGCTGGTTGAGTTGGTATCAATTTTATATAAATATAGAATATAAAGGTTCAAATGCTAGTTAGATATCAAACTCCATCACTCATATTTTCCCAAATAATAATTAGAAAAATATTGTACTTATGATGAAATATTAATTTGTTGCTGATGCTGTAATCTTTTTATTCGTTTTATTTACTGTATTGGTATCGTAAATTTAAAGAGCAATTAATGTCGCTGAAATTAATCCCGTTTAATTAATTGGGCATCTTTTTTAACATGTGATTAGTAGGCCAACGACAAATAATGTTTATATTTATATATAAAGCTGGCGTTTGGTAAGATTTGGTGGTAACTTTAAATGGGACAAGGTACATTCTTGGACTTTTTATACGATGGATTTTGTTTTTTGTTTGTCAAATTAGCCTCCGAAACTCAATAATTAACTAGGAACTAGTAATTAATAGTAGGCTGGTTACAGCTGACGTTGAAACAGTGAAATGATTAATGTTATCAATATAGGGATTACATCAGCTATAGAAAATAAATATTACATCAGCTATAGAAAATAAATATTAGGGTTATATTGGCATGGGTTATTGGCACATAAATACTTGAATTTTGGATTCATTCTAATTTTTAACATGAACTTTAAAAAATATAAAAAAATATAACAATTTATTGATTATAATAATTTTAACAAATTCTATTTGATCCAGTCAAATTAAAACCTACTTGGCATGCCAGAATGTTGATTTGGACAATTTGAATTGTACTCCCTCCGTCCCACGAATCTTGACACGTTTAATTTCGGCACGAGAATTAAGAAGTTATAGATTAGTGTTTTAAGTGCGTAGTTAATAAAGTATAAAAGTGATAAAATAAAAGAGAGAAAGTAATAAAAGTGATCAAGTATGAGAGAGAATGTAATAATTATTACCTTATTTGGAAATGTGTCAAGATTCGTGGAACGGCCCAAAAAGGAAAACGTGTCAAGATTCGTGAGACGGAAGGAGTAGTAATTTTAACACGAATTCGAACTATTGAATTATATTAAATTGTAAGACATTTATTTTCGTTTGTCTCGAATTGTATCTATAAAAATAAATAAAGCTCATGTTAAAATTACTACAATTAATAAGTTGATGTATTTTTTGACACTTTTTAAAGTTCATGTTAAAAACCAGAATTGGTCTAAAGTTGGTGTATTTATGCCCCAATAAATACCCCAATAACCCTATAGGGAATAGATCATATGGAACCTTTTCCCTTAGGTAGTATGTAGTTCCTAATCTCATCCATCCATCTCGTTGATCCTACGGCTAATATTCACCCCTTTCTTTTTCATCTTTTTAACTTAAAAATTTTATAGTAAGGATGGTCAGCCGATTTTGTTTCTTTCTTTCACGTGATTTCTTTTTCCATGTTTTTATTTTCTTTCTTTCTTTCTTCTTCTTCTTCCTCCTGAGTTGCGATATGCTACGGCGTGGCGGTAGACGATGATGGCTGATGTGACCACCGACGAGTTCTCACGTAATGATTCGAAGATATATTGTGGTTATGGTAAAATGGACAATGAAATTTTGATAGAAGATTGAGGGTTATGGTGGTGGTTTATGGCGGAGTTCGCCGTAAATTGGAGAAGGAGGCGGTGGGTTATAGAGGAGTTCACCGGAAACACGAAGAAGAAGGTTGCAAAACTAGTGGAGGAGAATTGGGAAGGACTTTGCTATCAAAATTAAACCATGCATATTGTGTCAATAAATCCGGCATATTGTATTAATAAACCCTGCATATCATATTAATTAACCATGCATCTTTTTTCCTGAAATATGCTATGTTTAAACTTAATCATGCATATTGTGTCAATGAATCCTGCATATTATATTACTAGACCATGCATATCGTATCAATAAACCGTGCATCTTATGTAAATGAACTGTGCATCCTATGTTTAAACCGAATCATGCATTCATGTTCAATCAACCATGCATCTCGTGTCGATGAACCATGCATCATTTTCCTAAAATATGCTATGTTTAAACTGAACCATGCATTCGTGTAAACTGAGCCATGCATATTGTGTCAATGAACTCTACATATTGTGTTGATGAACCATACATCTCGTGTTAATAAACCTTGCAACAACAAAATATAACAATGCATGACTAATTGCAAGAACCATGCATGTGACAAAACAGAACACTACATATTGCACAACATACAATGCATATTTTGAAACAGAATCATGCACGACTAATTGCAAAAAAAAAAAAAAAAAACGTAAAAATGATTGTTTTGCCCCTCCGTGTCTCTTTTTAAATGATATCTCATTATGTCATCAGCACATGTCATTCAACTGTGCAGTCCGCCCATTTTAATTAATGGTTTAGATTTTAATCTATATACTACATAAGGGAAAGGTTCTATTTAAGCCTTACACTGTATATATATAGAATGGTTCCAATGAGATCTCTCATATATGATGAGATCTCAGATTGATTTGTAGGTATTGATTTAAGGGGCAAAATGAGATATACTCTTTTTGAAAGAAAAAACATAAAAAATACTCATTATTTACAAAACAACAAATTATACCCACTTAGTATATTTTTACCCTTATATATCATTCCTGCATTGCTCGATACTGAAACGTCGAGCACTCAAGTGTCGAGCATAGACTGTCGAGCATCGAGGTGTCGAGCAATAGTTCAAATTAAACTATTACTCAATACCTCGAACATCGCGTGTCGAGCGTTGAGCACTAAACTGTCGAGTGAGGCGGAGGCGTCCAGCGTCGAGCAATAGTTCAAATTGAACTATTGCTCGACATTAAGCATCGAGCACTGAACCGTCGAGCATTGGACTGTCGAGCACTGAACCAACGATCCACTCTCCGCCACAAACAGAGTTCAGAGTCGCATCAATCTCCTATGAATGGCCAATGAAAACCTTCTCATCCCATGTTCCCAATCAAAATTCACAGATAATCGCAAATTCAAAACAAGAAAGAAACCATGAACCCAGATGAGACTGGGAATTCAATCTCTCCGCCGTTATTTCTTCTTCCGCCGGCAGTTTCGACGCCATCAGGGTAGTGGAATTCGACGGAGACGACGCCCGACATCATAGACATAAGAGAGAGAAATAGAAGAGGAAACATGAATGGGAATTCAATCTCTCCGTCGTTATTTCTTCCTCCGCCAACAGCTTCGATGCCATCGGGGTAGTGGAATTCGACGGAGACGGTGCTTTCTTAGCCACCGACCAGGGGAGAGAGAGAGAGAGAGAGAAGATGAAGGACTGCGATTTGGGGAGGGGAATGGTGCTTGTTTGGGAATTTTTTTTTTTTTTTAAGGGTATAAGTATCAAGTGTTTCAAAAAATGAGTACTATTTTTATGTTTTAATTTGTGTGGGTATTTTATTATTTTTATCTTTGAGAATGGGTGTTCTCTACTAGGGCTACTTATTTGGATATTGGATATTGGTTATATCTGAACCGAACCGAAACTCATTGGTTATCGAGTAATCGATACCCGATATTTGACTAAATGGTACGGTTATGGGTATGAGTATTGAGATTTTTTGGTTATCGGATATACCCGATAACCGATTGGGTATACCAGTTTAACCGATTTAATTAATTTTAAAATTATAAAATATAATTTTATTAATATAAATATATTTAATTTGATATTTATAATATAACTACAACTTTACGTGAAATGAAATGTAACAATTTAAAAATTAATAATTAAATAAACTTATTAATAGTCAAAGTATAATAGAATAATCAATAATAAACTATTAAACTCTATTAAAATATTAACTCAACTCAATGAAATCATTAACTTTTTCATCGCATCATCTCACGAGGAATCGTGAAGGTGAATTGATTAAATAAGTTCTACCAAATAGCTACAATTTAACATAGCTAAATTTTTTTAATGGTGTTTCGGTTACCCATTTAACCGACTCATATAACCGTCCCATTTAACCGATAACCGAATACCGTTTGGGTTTGAGTAAAATGCTAAATTTTGGGTACGGGTACCCGAATTTTGGGTACAGTTATCACGTACCCGACCCGTTCATCACCCCTATTCTCTACCATTAACTCTTGATTTAATGCATCCTATGGCTGATATGTATCTAGAGGGGAATTTTTTTACCTGGGTTCGAATTCTGGATGGAGCGAAAATTTTACTAAATTTTTTAAGATCGTTATTCAACACTATATACTACATTATTCGATACTATATATTGACTTATTTATTAGTCTCACATCTCACAAAAAATAGCAATCTCACTAGAACCTAACCCTATGAACATATGATCGTGGACAATTATAATACATAAACAATCACATTAGTTGATTTATATCTTGTATAGGTGTTATTTTTAATAATTCACGATCTAATAATCTCTTGTTCATATATTTTATGTGTTTGTACATATATTGTAACAGCCCGGCTCCAGACTTGACGGCTGTCCCCACAGACCAATACGAGTTTTTTCTAGCGTGTTTTGTTCTCACTCGCACGCTCCCTGAGAAACTTCTCAGGGGGTCACCCATCCCGGAATTGCTCCAAGCCAAGCACGCTTAACCTTGGAGTTTCTTCCGTGTGGGCACCAGAAAAGAAGATGCATCTTATTGATATGAGTAGCACCTATCAAATCACTTAAGCTCTCCTCGAATATGCAGTCCCATACCTGCATATTCTCGGAATCCCTCTCGTTCGGGTGTGTTCCGGTTCATCCATGCGCCCCTCCGCTTGGAAGTCTTAACCGGAGCCGCTCTTTGTCCGTGCCTCTTTGCACCGGCGATCACTCCGTACTTCATCCCCGGGCGTCACATATATAGTTCTCATATCTAATCATCTCTTGATCATATATATATACTCCCTCCGTCCCTGAAATAAGTTCATCTTTTTTCATTTTGGGACGTCCCCCAAATAAGTTCCTCTTTTTTTCTTTCTATTTTTGGACAACTACCCCACCACTAATAATACTTTATTTATTCTTACTTTTCACTTTTTCACCACTCCCAATACTAATTATAACATATTTTTTTCCACTATCAATACATTTTACCATTTTCCTTAAAACTCGTGCCGTCCCCAAAGAGGAACTTATTTTGGGGACGGAGGGAGTATAATATAAGAATGAAATCATGTAGTACCCAAATCTTAAGTAGTGTATAGTACCAATTATGGACCTACATTTTGTCCATGTGGCGCACCAAGAACCTGACACATGGTAGAGGACATTAGTGCTGCCAAGGGCCGCCCGGAACCGGCGGTTCGACCCTGAACCGGCCCGCCGGTCAACGGTTCCGGCCCGGACCGTTGACCGACGGGCCGGTTCAGGGCCGAACCGCCAGTTATCCGGGCCGGTTAAGGTTCCCATTTCCCCCAACCCTGAACCGCCGGTCCGGCCCGCCGGTTCGGCCCGGAACCGCCGGTTCCGGCACGGGGGCCGAGGAGAGCAGCTGGGGCGCAGGGGGGGCAGGCGCAACAGGCGGCGGGGGGGAGGGGGGAGGGGGGGGCAGGGGGCTAGGAGTAGGCGCCTAGCCTTTTGACCGGCCTTCTCTCCTCCATTTCAAAGTTCAAACTCAAACTTTACCCTCTCCTTCCTCAATTAACACCACACCAGACAGGCAGACACACACCCACCCACCTATAACCGCACCCTCTCTCTTTCTCGGCCCTCCTGCCGCCGCCACTTTACGCCGTCGCCGGAGCCCTATCGCGGCCAACCACCAGCTTCTTCCTCCTCTCCCTTTTCTTTCTATCTCCTCTCTTCTCACACCCAGCGCCACCGCGCGCCCCCTCTTCCGGCGAAACCTCCGCCAGCCACCGCCACAACCACGCTTCTCCCTTGTCACTCGTCCGGCTAGCAGCAGCACCGCCATCGCCGCCCCCGCGTCGACAGCAGCACAGCCCAGCCGCCGCCTCCCCTTTTCCAGATCTAGCACCGCCCATCCGCCTCCTCTCTCTCTTCCCTCGCTTTCTCAGCCAGGTCAGCGCCGGCAGTAGCGCGGCCGTGACAGCAGCGATGCCGCCGCTGCACCTCCCTTCGCCTCTCCGATTCGACAACAGCTGTTTCACCAACCTTCATCTCTAATACTCTTCTAATTTTATTCTGGGTTGCTAATTTGATTTTATTCTATTTTAGATTAAGTAAGTTCAATTTATCAGGGCATCTGATTTTGTGAATCACAGTGTTGGGTATTTAAGAATACAAAAAAAATTATAAAAAAAAAAACGAAAAAGCCCTTGAACCGCCGGTTTTCGGCCCTTGAACCGCCGGTTCTCGGCCCGGACCGGAACCGCCGGTTCAGGGTCAGAAAACCGGCCCTTTTAATTTCATCCGGGCCGGTTCAGGTTCGCCGGATTCCGGACCCTGAACCGGCGGCACCACTAGAGGACATCCAAGTCAAAATACACGTATGTGTAAAATCGGAATAAACATTACAAATATTAAAAAAAGAAATTGAAGCTAACATGTTTTTCATGCATAAGTTTGCACAAAAAAATACATAACATAACACAAAAATTCATAACATTATATACAAAAATGCATTGAATTTTGCGACCAATCAGGTATCTCATACCGTTGACCCTCCACACCCCCTATCAATTCTTTAATTTTTTTTAAACTGACATAAAGGGCCGTGTATATTATTTTCAGATTTTATATTTATGAAGGGTCGTGTATTTTATATGAAACACGATAGAATTTTGTTTATATACATCTCAATCACGAGTCCTTGGTCTCATGTTAGATAACATCCAGAGTGGCTATTAAGTACTATTCACTCCGTTTACAATAGATATGATATTTTTGTTATTTTCGTCTGTCCATATTAAGTGTGATCGTTTTATTTTGGGACATACTTTTATATTTTTATTTCCATTCACATATAATATTTATAAAAAATTTACCTTACAAATTATTTATTAATTAGTTAATTAATTAATTTTAATAAATTTATTTCTTCAATTTATATGTATTTTTTAATATTTTTTTAAAAATATGTGCCATTCCATCCTGACTATATTTGTAATGGACGGAGGATTTTTTTTTGTATTTTTTGTTTAGAGATACTCATAAATCATAATTGCAAGCGTCTGCTTAAACATATATCGAATTAAAAAGCATGAGTGGAGTTGAGCTCTTAGTAAACATATCTCGATTTAAATAAGTTAACAAAAACCATGCACCCCTGAACTTAAAAAGTAACATTGGATAAGAAAAAATGCATTTTCTTAAACCAGAGAGAAAGCATCTTAATTTACTGGGTTAATTACGCCAAAAATTATGAACTTTAGGTCAATTTCTAAATTTGCCATGAACCTTTTTTTTTATCAAAAATTTCCTGAATTTAAGGGATTGAACAATTTTTCCATGCTTTTTTGCTCCGATGAAGCTCCGAGCTGACATGGCAATTACGAGTTGACATGGCGCCTACTATGACTGAAAATTGACACATGAAAAAAAAAAAAAAAAAAAAAACCCCTTTCCCCCACCCGCCAAACCCTAATTTCACCTATTTCCACCCGCCGCCGCACCAGATCCGCCGCCCAGTCTACCCACCAATCTGAGGAGTAAAGCCAGTCGCCCCCACCCACCCCTGCAGATCCACCGCCTAAGGCGCCGAGGTGCTTGAAGAAGCTGTACCAGAACAAAAATTCCGCCAGAGGCAGGAGGATCCAAGAACAACGTCGACTCTATCCTCGAATAGCCTGGTTCACTCCTCCGACGGCGAAACCCTTTGCACATGTTTTTACGAGATGGAGCATTACCATACCAGATCTGCAGCCCTCTCCGCTGCTTTTCCCCACCACCACACCAGATCCGCCGCCCCCTACGTTGCCTTTCCCCACCACCACACAAGATTCGCCGCCTTCCTATTCCCCCAACCAACCCTGCAGATCCGTCGCCTCTCTCACCACCGCCTCTGTCACCAAACGTCTGCTGATTCCATCGAATTCCTATGCGGATGTCGCCGGTGGTGAGAGATGAGGGCGTGAAGGGGCCGACGAGAAGGAAATGGGGTGTGAAGGGGCCGTTGGCTTTGGGCTCGGCGAACCACCGCCACTGCCCCCAATTTTAGCAGACGTCTTAGTCGCGAAGAAGACGGAGGAAATCGAAGCAATTAATAGGTGAACTCTGGCTCATCCCCTGCTCCGATTCGCGGTAGGCAGCGGCAATAGCTGCGCCTCATCTTCACGCAGTAGCAACTCCGATTTGCGGCGACAACGTCAATTCCAGGAGAGAGAGAGAGAGAGAGAGAGAGAGAGAGAGAGAGAGAGAGAGAGAGAGAGACAAAACACATGACAAAACGACGTCGTTTTATCACACGTAAACGATGTCGTTTTATTAATCGTCCGGCAATTCCACATCATTTTTTCGGTAACTTAAAATGTGCCATGTCAGCTTTGAATTTGGGGATTTTTAGAAAGCATGGAAAAATTGTTCAAGTCCTTAAATTCAGGGAATTTTTAATTAAAAAAAAAGTTCATGACAAATTTGGAAATCGGCCCAAAGTTCATGGTTTTTGGCGTAATTAACCCTAATTTACTAGTATAAAGTAGTGTGTTCCAAATAGTGGACGCCATTAATTAATTTCTGTTGATTCATAGATAATTACCTCAGATAAATGAGGATTAATGAGCCAGCATGTAAACTGGAGAGGAGAACCGGTTTGGAGGAAGTGCAGCTGGTGTGGGGTTGGTTGTCCGAAACTGGAGAGGAGAACCGGTTTTAGCTGTGGCGCAGAGAATTGGATGTACAACCACCACGTTAATGGGGGAACTTCAAGCTATTCTTATCGGTATCGGCCATTGCCTACAGCGGGAGTTGAGACCGATCATGGTTTTCTCGGATTCTTTGCTTGCAGTTCATGTGATCAAAGAGGATCAAGTGAGTTCGGATTCTCTTTGCGAAGATCTCTATTCCGTTTTTTCTAGTGCTAAGGAGGCTTGTGTGGTGGATTTTTGTCACGTTCGTAGATAAGCTAATAGTGTAGCTCATTCTTTAGCGAATTTCGCTATTTCGTGTTCTGATGTAAAGATTTGGGAGTCGGATTTCCCGTCCTGGCTTCTCGACTTGATTCATCGGGATCAAAGCTAATATATTTCTTTGCTTTCCCCTCAAAAAAAAAAAAAATGAGCCAGCATGTAAACTAACTTAATTGAGTAAAATGACATAATTAACGGGTCCATTATCACATGGAATTTCTAATTGTCGAGTGAAGGTACTTATTTAAGGATCGTTTCTCGTTTGTGTAAATTAATTAATTAGGGCTACTAATAAAACCTTAATACTTTATCAGAGATTAAAAAAAAAAATCATCATTTAATTCTTTTCAAGTCAAAAAAAAAATCATCAACGTTAATGAGTTTCAATTATACGACGAGATAATTCCAAAAATTATTTGTTTGCTCAGCGTATTTATTTATGATGTTAATTTTCTCAAATAAGATATCAAAAGTATCCCTGATTTTTAATATTAAAAATCATTGTTTGATTAGAAGTATAAATATTTTAAGAGATTAAGATTATCTTCTGGATTTCATATGATACCACATGTTGCAAGCATGTTTGTCATATATAATATATATTTTCTATTAATTATTAGGGTTAATTGTTCGTAAATACACGAATTATACCCAACTTTTGATTTGTAATCAAATCTAATTTTTTTTTATAAAAAAACTATATTAATTTTAATTTTTTTAGAATTTATCACGGGCCGAAAGTTCGCTGGCTAATAACTTGATTGTCTGAATTCGATGTGCAATTCAAATGTACCACTAGAAAATTTGTGGCACTATCTGTCTAATGATACTTATATTGTTTGGTTTTGGTAAACAAAAATGGTGAAAAATGGCATGAAAGTTGATATCATGGAACTCTATTTTTTTTTCGATTATTTCTGATAACCAAAATCCAACAATATGAGTATCATTAGAGAGATAACATCAAAAGTTTTTCAATGATACTTTTGGATTGCCCATCAGAATTAAGACATTATTGGTAAATGAACTTTTGGAGTCGAATCAAATTCCAAAAAAAAAATATGTATTTTTGATAGTTCTTTTTTTTTTTTTTGACTAAAACCAAAATTGAAATATAATTTTTATATTTATAGACAATTAGCCTTTATTATTACAAAAAAAGTTACTTTGCATTTATTCCATATAGCGCACATGACATATCATATTGTTGCCTGTATACTTATATATGCAAATAATATAAAAATACTCATGAAACATATATAAGAACCAATCACTTAGGATGAAGGGAAAAATTGTCTTCAATAAAATGAATTTAAATTATCGTAAATAAAAAGTAAAACTAAAGCCTAAATTCTATCCACTAATTTTGGGGACGAAGAGACAAAAGTGCTTTTGGGGGAATAAGAAGTTAGTAAGGTTTTTAAAAAAATCTATTTCTTTAGAATTTTTTTTTAAATAAATATATCTTATTTTGTAGAGTTTTTTTTTTTTTTTTTCAGGGGCTGTTTATATAGTTAATTGGTTGTAAATCTAAATATTATAATAAAATTTTGTTTTCTTCATACACTATAAAATTACTGTCATATTACATTTCAAATTTAAATTTTGATCAAATCGAATATGATATAACACCAAAATTCTCGGTCCCGTAAGAGAGTCATATATGAGATGACACAAGTTTTAAGATCAGATTAGTAGATAATGTGGTGAGTGAAAATAATTGTGATTGAATTGATTATGAGGTTATGTACAAATAAGTGCTTGTGGTTAAAAAGAGAAAGTGAGATCATATCCCAAAATAGAAATGATACTTTCTTATGGGTCGGACGAAAATGAAAAACGTGATACTTTCTTATGGGATGAAGAGAGTATGTGGTATGAATTTAACATTTGGCTAGTGACAGAATTGTAAAGACAAATGAATTTCCACCCTTAAAGGAATGGCGTCATATTCAAAATTTTAAAGGCTGATTATCAAATTTGTTGCAGACATCTTCTGACAACTCACAATTGAGAATTTCATAACACCGACGAACTACAAATATTCTCACTCTACTGCATGGATGAGCCGTAGGATTTTATTGAAGCTACAACAATTTTAGTTTGAAGTTGCAATTTCAGTTTCAAGCCATAGTATTTTAGTTTTAAATTGTATTTTATTTTTAAGATGTAAAACGACACCACTTTCTCCCTCTTGCAATGCTACATTGTTTTAACTATCCGAGAGTCATGCCAAATATTAAAATTTTGATATCAGGTCATATTTGATTTGATTGGATTTAAATTCACAAGAAATTCTAAAAATAATGAAAATTTATGTATTTTAACACTAATTTATATATAATAGAAAAAAATTATAATTTGATTATGATGTTTGAATTTAGAGTCAATTAAAAGAAGAAAGCGGAATTTGGAGATCCAATCCTTTATTCCTTTATATAGGTAGGGGGAAGGGGCTTTGCTGTACACATACGATTATACGAATTATTCTGTATGTATAATGTATAGTAGGTCCAAAATTTGGAGATATGATGTCTCGAAATCAAGTGCCACTAAAAACATTTGGTATTTTTCTCATTTGTATGCCCTTGTACAAGTATTGTACTATGTATAATGAAATAATTGTTGATACTTAGTACTCCTTCCGTCCACTAATTCAAGGCATTCTTTTCTTTTTGGTCCGTCCACCAACTCAAAGTCTATCTATTTTTAATAAGTTTTTATTCATATTTTAATTGGTGGGTCCCAATAAATAATACATTTTTTCTCCACTCAACTAATAAACAATACACTTTGTGGGTCCCTTTCTCCACTCAACCAATAAACAATATATTTTGTGGGTCCCTTTTTTCACCCATCTAATAAAAATACATTTTTTCATAAAACACGTGTCTTGCATCTTAGGTCTTGAATTAGAGGACGGAGGGAGTAATTGATACGATGTAAGTAATTATTAATAATTGTTGATATTTAGAAAGTAAATACAGATGGCTCGGCTTTCGGATCACCGGATTTAATCGCAGCTGGTGGGGTTTTTCGGGATCATACGGCCACGGTTCGCGGCTGCTTTCACACTAAGACAGGTTTGCTTTCGAAGCGGAGTTACTTGCTGCTATCACCGCTATTGCAATCTCCCATAGTCAAGGATGGCATAAGCTTTGGCTAGAAGCGGATTCGTCCTACGTCGTGGATCTGCTTCATCGTTGCTCTTTGGAGGTACCCTGGAGGTTCATAAATTATTGGAAAGATACTTTAGCCCGCTTGCATGAGATGTCGTTCCGTGTTTCACATATTTACAGGGAGGGAAATGCAGCTGCGGATATTATGGCAAATCCTGCTCGGCAAGAGGGATGTTGGTTGCATGGAATTGACGCCATTTATGAGGCGGTGAACCGTGATATGACCTCTCACAGCCACACCCGTCGCATTTAATGGGAGAGATGGCGGGCTCTTCGCGTTTAGAGGCAGGCTTGGCCATGTTTTCTGGCTTGGGTTTTTCGTCAAACACTTGGTGGCTCTTGGTGGGTTGGTCGCTACCGGCTCTTTTGTTTCGCTTGAGTTTTCCACCATCTTTGGGCGGTTGATGCTTGGGGGTGTCACGTTGTTTGGGACGTTCCATGAACCTTTTCACAACCTCCGGGTGAGCTCGGGGTTGGGGTTCTCGGAGTCGGGTCTTTGTGGATGCTCCACGGCAGAGACGTCGTTCTCTGCAGGCGTAGAGAAGCTTTGGGACTCTTGAGTTGTGGTCGTGCATTGTGGTCCCAACTTTGATGAGTGTCCCAACTTTGCCACTTGAGTTAGACCTCATTGACATATAAGTAAGTATTATTAAGGGGGTGTTCGGATGAATTTATAAGTTTATTTAAATAATTTAAAAGTTATTTGGGAGTTTATAAGTTTTTGAAAAGTGTTTGGCAAAATATATAATTAAATTTTAATTTTATAAGCTTCTAAAAACTAAGTTGGGACCTCATCAACTTTCGTTTTCATAATGTTATAAATAATACTCCCTCCGTCCACGAAATCAAGGCCTAGGTAAAAAAACACGGGTTTTAAGAAAAAGTGTATTTTTATTAGTTGAGTGGAGAAGGGGACCCACAAAATGTATTGTTTATTAGTTGAGTGGAGAAAGGGACCCACCAATTAATGTATTGTTTATTAGTTGAGTGGAGAAAAAGTATAGTGGAGAAAGGGACCCACTAATTAAATATGAATAAAAACTTTCCAAAAATAGAAAGTAGAAAGTAGGCCTTGTTTTTGTGGACATCCCAAAAAGGCAAGTAGGCCTTTATTTCGTGGACGGAGGGAGTAATCATTTTGTAAAAATAATTTTACTATGATTTATTATTTTTAACATATACAATTCTGAAATAAGCTCTCTTTAGTTTATAAGCTCTTATTTTTCTCGCTTCTTTTGGCGTTTTTAACAAGTACTATTTTTCCTCGGCGAAATTTTTCCTTACGGGTTTTCTTGCTGATGTTTTAATGAGGTTTGGCCCTTAGTTTGCTCGTTGTGCTTTCAAGGGTTTTTCGTTTTTTCTTTAAATAAAATTGCAATTTCATCATTATTAGTTTATAAGCTCTTAATTTTTTAAATACTTTGACAATTTATAATTTTTTAAAATATTAAACTCCTATAAGCCCTTAAAACTTCTTATAAGATGTTGAACTTGCTCTATAGAATAGGCTTAATTAGTACCTTCTAAATACACAGATACTAAGTAATGATGATCAGGGTATTTATCTAATTTTACTAAGTGCTCGTTTGGTTCAAGTAGAGGAATGGAATCAAATAAAGAAGTGGAATGATAACAATAAGTCAATAACTATTACTACTTTTATTTAGTGTTTGGTTTAACAATGGAAATGAATCACTGGTAAGAGATTTCATTTCTTTTGTTTTCCCTCTATTTTAAGGGGTGACAAATTGGATGATTGGATTACCCTCAAGTAAGGGTAATGGTTAACTCATTACCCAAACAAAACAACAACTAATGAATTTAACTAATTGAATCTCTTTTCAAACTCAAAAAATACCCAATCAAACATAGGCTAAAAACACTATGATAAATTTCAATACACGATACATTCGTTCTAATCATGATAATAAACTTTAATTATAGATTAATAAATTTTAATTGAATATATACTACTCAAATCTAGTTAGGATAAATGTACCAAGTATCCGAATATATACTTAATAAATTATTTGCATTAACTTTGTAGCAAAATGGAGGGGCCGGGGTAGTTTTGTCAAATGGTTTAGGAGGCTAGTGGAGGATTAAAAGTAAGAAATAATTGGCTATAATAACCTAATGTAGATTATTGCTATGATGGTGTCTTAACATAACTAACGTCTGATTTTCTTGCGCCACCTTAGTTATTATTTTGCACTACTTCCCTTACTTTTTGTCAATGTCAACATAATTTGTGATTAAATTGGAGTTCATAGTTTCGAACGGTTCCCATCTATCATTATCGACTATCTACCAACCATAAGCATTAATATCTTTCCCAAAGCGAGATGCTCCATGATTTAGGGCTCCTAGATTTAACATGTCCAATATATGTACGAATTAATCCTCATTTTGTTTGGATTAATTGCTTCTAAAATCATGAACTTTGTTTATACTTTGTTTTTTCTCATAAATTTTAATTTGTAACATAATTAAACGAACTTACTCTTCGTTGCAATCTTCCCCCAAAACAAAGATTCGACCGTGTTGAACGTAATCGAGCATTACCACCACATATATATTACATAAATAAAAGTCAAATACTAGGAAAAATTACAACAATATCAGTTTCTCTCTCAAAGACACTCACAATTGTCCAGTGAATTTTCCATTAATATTGTCCAATAAATTTGTAATTGATTATTATGCAATAATATACTCCTACACCCGCTGTCTCATTAATAATGTTTCATTTTTTTATTTTATTATTATCTCATTTGTAGAATCTCAATTCACGTAAAGAAATAAATTATGGCTCTAATTATACTAAAAAGAACATGTGGGTTCCTTTCATTTTTTTTAGGCGGTCCCTTCCACTTTTTGATTAAAGTATTTTTAATTTTTTTTCTCTCTTCATTAAACAAGTAGGGTACCACCACTTTATACCATAAACAATCATTCTTTAGCTTGCATGCCCCAATTTTTCGATACGTTATTAACGGGACGGAGGAGTACTATTTATAATATATTAATAATTTATATGCTAATAATTATACATCAAGTAAAAATAAAAATGGTTGTGTGTGTATATATATATGTGTATGTGTGATCTTTTATATAGTTATATGTAGTAACAGTTTTATAATGGTATAAATAAAGCTAATTGTCCATAAATACATAAACTTTTATCAAATTCTAGAATTGCACACCGTTTTTAAAATTTGCGTGGCAATACATAACTTTTGTGTGCTTTTTGATTTTTCCCACGACAGCTTAAATCTCCAAACGTGAAATCGTCGTGGAGATCATAATAGACACATGGACTTTTCGGACGATGAATTAAAATGACATCATCCCTGCTTAAGGAAAACGACGTCATTTTACGTAAATTAAACATCTATAGTCAACTATCCCCCCCCCTTCCCACAATCCCTAATCTTCCTATTTTCTTCTCAAACGGTTGAAACATCCCCACATTCTTCTTCTTTGGAACAATCCCTAATTTTTTTCTCATTTTTGGTACATAGAAGACGAGATTTCCGCACGCGTAGTGAAGGGAGTTGGAATAACATCTCGAGACTCTACCGAATAACACCTCCCTTTCGAACCTGCCAAAAATTCACATCGTTGGTGCCTCTGTCGCACAAGAATGAGAAGAACGCTAGGAATTTTAGATAAAAGAGGGTAAAATTACAGCTTTTGGAAGAAATTAGAGAAATTACATGTTTAATTTACATAAAACAACGTCGTTTTTCTTAAGTATGGACGACGTTGTTTTAATTCGCCGTCTGACAAATCCACGTGTCTATTCCGATGTCCACGTTGATTTCACGTTTGGGGGATTTAAGCTATCGTGGAAAAAATCAGAAAGCGCACAAAAGATTATGTATTGTCGTGCAGATTTTAAAGGTGGTGTGCGATTCCAGAATTTGATGAAAGTTTATGTATTTAGGGGCTATTAGCCCTATAAACAAATAGTAATATTTTGTTGGTCATTTAATTTGTTACGTTATATTATGATTAAATAATCTATAAGTTATAATTATAAATTTGTCGATGTTTATCGGTTCTTTTCAAAATATTACTGATAAATGTTACTCCTTCCGTCGATAAAAGGTATGACAGCTTTGTCGTTTTCTGTGTCAATTAAAAGTATGACATTTTCATTTTTAGAACATGATTCCGCGTTTTTTCTTTATCTTTTGTGTTTACAAATATCACTTAATTACAATAAAAAAAATACAATTAATTCAATCACAACCACTCATTTTATATTATGGTGGGACCCTTTATCCACTACATAAAAATCATCATCCGTTTTATTAAAACTTGTGACAACTTTTGGTGCACAAAGGGAATATTCATTTTAAATATATTAGAGATATAATAAATTTATTTTCTATAATGAATACTCATAATTTTTAATTATAACAAATGTATATTACAAATATTTATATTGTGTTCGTGATTTTTATATAAGGTGTTACGACAATTAATGAAATTACATTATGCTCCATTTTGTTCAATGAATGAAATTACATTCTTGCTATTAGTGTCATAAATTAAAATTCATGGAAAAAAATAAACTATGAGCAAATTTTAATGTTTGGTGTGGATTGAATTTTCATAAAATTTTCATGGCAGAAATCGTAATTGGTAGTAAAATCGTATTAAATTAATATTTCAATAAATATCACGCTAAATAATACTATTAAAATTTGTATGTAAAATAAAAAAAATTGATGAAAGTTCAGTAATTCACAGTCAACCTTTCTTGTTCTTTTTATTAATGATATATATTAGCGTCAAGTGTTAATATATTCACGAACTTTAGTCTTATTTTGATTTTTGATGCGTTTTATAAATTGCTCAGTCCTCAAAAAAGTTTGCCCCAATTTACTTTTTAGATGTTCTCAAAAAATTTACCCCAATTTACTTATTTTCTATTTTTGTACATGATCTAATTATCAATTCAATAATGCTATTTGGAAAAAATATGGTTAAATACTTAAAAGATAAATTTATTTAAATTTTTTGGTTAAAAATAAAAAATAATTTAGTTAGTTTTATTGTTTTAGTCACATTGTAATTCTTTTTTAAATTTTTAATAACCTTTTTAATTTTTATTATTTTTAAAGTACCAAAACTACAAAAAAATAATTAAAAATAAAAAAATTGTTAAAAAATTACGATGTGGATAAAAAAATAAAAGTAACTAAATTCTTTTTAAATTTGAACTATTTTTTTTAATAAATCAATTTTTTAAAGTATTTAACCTTTTTTTTTGTCCGGACAAATTTTATCCAAATAGCACCATTCATCAATTTTACAATTATAACCTTTAAACATTATTTTTGTACATGATTCCATCATCAAATAATTTTTATCAATTTTGATTAAAATTTGTGTCGTTCTTTCTAGAGATAAACTCGGGGTTTTTTCAATTTTTATTTTATAGTAAAATGAAGATGTTGAATATATTGTGAGCTTAATATTGAGACGCATAATCACGTCATGAGTGGACTAACATGATCGATCGTAGCAAGCTTATTTGACTCTGGAGAAAGAAATGATTTTACAGAAAGTCAGTCACAATGTCAATAATTGGGGTGATGTAAAATACAGAATAATTTGAATGCAAGGAAAGGCATATGTCTTGTAAGAAGAAGCGGAAGTGGTTTGTTTGTAGTAATTAAGGGCAGTGAATTCAGCCCTACCCTACATAGAAGCAGTCGAATCATCGCCTTCTTATTCATTGGGGCTCAATAGCTGTTGACAGGCGACACCAAAAAAGCCACAACGCTGCTTTAATGCCCCTCCAACAACCCTTTTAATCGCCACTTATTATTCCACTCCCATTGCATATCAAAACTCAAAACTAACTGCTATTGCCGCATAAATATATTTATTTTATTTTTTAATACAAATTTTATTTTTAAAAGTGTTAAAATATACATTAATTTACTGATTATTGTAATTTTAATAGGGATTTGAATTATATTTAATAGTAAGATAATTATTTTGATTCGTCTTGAATTATATCTATGAAAATAAGTCGGTAAGACATTTAGCATGACTCGAATTGTTAAATAATGCATCAATTTCTGTAGTTGTCTTTAGTTGCTATTTATTCATGCCACTTTACTTTCATAGGTACAATTCAAGACGAATCAAAATAAATGTCTTACAATTTAATATAATCCGATAATTCGAATTCGTGTTAAAATTACTATAATTAATAAATTGGTGTTTTTTTTTTTGGCAATTTTTAAAGTTTGTGCTAAAATTAAAAATTGGTCCAAAGTTAGTGTATTTAGGTACCATATCCCTTTTTATAAACGTCCGATTTATCCACATTAGTATTCTGGCGTGCCAAGTCAGTTTTAATTTAGCTCGAAATAAAATCCATGTTAAAATTATTGGAATCAATAAATTGATGTATTTTTTTACATTTTTTTAAAATTCGTGTTGTAAAATTCGTTGTCTCCTCCTGCCCTCTCTCCTCTCTCTTGATTCTTCGTCTCTCCTCTCCCCCCCCCACTCTGATTCTCTAGCGCCATAGCTGCTTCGACCTTCACGCCTCTGCTACCTTCGTACGCCGCATCCAAAATCGCACACGTTTGCGAAAAAAATATGTAATTGTGAAAAAATATATATAGTTATCATATTAGATACACAGTTACACACTTTTCGCGACTATCATACGATGGCGTAAATAAAAAAACAAAAGTGTATTTAGATAAATAAAAAAGAATTGTTACGACATCCACAATTTAATTCCTATGAATAGATTTAGCTTTTAGTATATGATTTTGGGTAGAATAAAGCGGTGGGTCGCAGTAATAATAATAGTAACACAAAAGACGTTTGTTAATTTAGAATGATTTATTTTATCCTAGTGCGAGTGGCGGTAGAGAGCGTGTTTGGTCTGAGCGTAAATGGAAAGAATGGCGTCGACCGCACATGGTAGGGGAGAGTGAATGGCGTCCATTGTTGTGGGACTCTCTAGCAAGCTATGTAGCCTGTTTTCCTAGTGGGGAACACTTGCATTCTGCCACCTACCTTCCATATTTAAGCCCCCTCCCTCCTCCTCCATGTTGGAGCACCTCTAATGGAGGGCGACTCTGCCGGTCTGGAGTGGGAGAATCTCGCCCTCTTCTCCTCCAAGCCCCTCCACCCCTTCTCCATGCCCACCGACTTCTACCACGACCCCGACCTCAGCCTCGGCCGCCACCCCTTCGCCTCCCCCTCCCCCTCCCCTGCCCCCTCTTCCATTCCCGTTTCCGTATCTTCCACCCCCACCAAGCGGTCCCGCGCCTCCTACCACAATATGCAGAACCCCTGCTGCCAGGTCGAGGGCTGCAACCTCGACCTCAAGCTCGCCAAGGACTACCACCGCCGCCATAGGATCTGCGAGACCCATTCCAAGAGCCCCAAGGTCATCGTCGCCGGCATGGAGCGCCGCTTTTGCCAGCAATGCAGCAGGTCTTCATACACATTTCTATTCCATTCTTTACTACTCTCTTCTCACTCTCACTATTAATTTCTTTTAATTCTTGCAAGATTCCATGACCTCTCGGAGTTCGATGACAAGAAGAGGAGCTGCAGGCGCCGCCTCTCCGACCACAATGCCAGGCGCCGGAGGGTGCAGCCGGAGTCAATCCAGCTCACCTCATCTCCTGCATTGTACACTGGTATTCTCTTAATTAATTTGCTCATCTTCGATCCACATATTAATATGTCTATATATATAACTCCACTTCAATTCCATTTTTGAACAGATCAAAGACAGCAGCAGCAGCAGCAACAGCAGAACGTTCTGTTGAACGGACTTCCCGTGTCGTCGTGGGAAAACAGCATGTCGAGGCACGCCCTCCTTAGGCCTCCCAAGCTAAATGAGGACCTCCTTCTGCACATGGATCCCATCCACCGCTCCACTCCTCGCATTCTCGATCAATGTGAGTAATTCTGGAGTTTGATTTTTGTTTTTACTTGATGAATCGAATATTCTTGATATTTAATACATGTGTAGGCGTGCATAACAACTCTTCAATGGCTCCGGACCTGCTGAGTGCTCACTCTCTTCTGTCATCCAACTCCTGGAGCTTGAACGAAGGCGAATCATCCAGTTCGATGGAGGGCATCGTGATGAGGCACCCGGACCCCGACTCACACCACTTTCAGACCAACAACATCGGCCTCGATCAACCCCCGCTCTTGCATTCGGTTAATATGCACAATGCTGCCTCCTCACATCACCAAGAATATCAACTCTTTAAATCACCTTACCATTCCGGTAACTTTTATTCCACTCAAAGGAGTTTGTGACTTTTTTTTTTTTTTTTTTCATTTATTTCTTTTGGATTCGTTGTAGACTATGTTGTTGTGGCAATAAATATGTCCACGTTTTTTACTCTGTTGTAATATGAATGTGGGAGAGAGAGAGAGAGGTTAAGTTGGTTGTTAGTACTTGATTGGAAAGTTGTTCCTAGGATAAACAGAAAAAACCTGCGTTGATGGATCCGAGATGACAACGGTTTTTGATTGTAGTACTTGATTACTGTAGCTGAGTGGTATGTATAAAGTTAGCAAGCTTTGTCTCACTCTGTTGGACTCAGATCTCACTACGCTACGCATTCATATTTTCGGTTTAGATACGCACTACTCGTACGTATACGTACATTAATTATGTATTCTTGTCTAAATATACAATCATACATCCCTTTCCGTAAATTAATGAGTCCTAAAGCCCATGTCCTTGGATTTTGATTCATGGGGAAAAAGCAGGCATGTATCCCTATTTTGGTACACACTACACTCAATCTTATTTACGTAAAGTCCATCATCTCTTTGATTTTAGGACCACCTGCGAGAGGGATTGTTGATTCCATATGCCATACCAATGCACGCTCTCCATCCGTCAACTAATTCAAGGCCTACGAAAAGAAACATGAATTTTAAGAAAAAAATGTAATTTTATTAGTTGAGTGGAGAAAGAGACCCACGTTTTATTAAAGTCAAAGCAAAAAGGCATAAATTGAGTGAAGAAAGTGTACTTTTGTGATTAAAATATGAATAAATACTTACTAAAAATAGATAGGCCTTAAATTGGTGGACGGATTAAAAAGGCAAGTAGGCCTTAAATTAATGGACGGAGGGATTGCAACAACACCACTAACACTATGGGATAAATCTTAGTATACAATTTATCAATGAATTATATAGTCCAAGTTGGAGTAGTTCCAATTTTTTTTCTCTAAAATTTTGTACCACGTCAACAATAAGAAAACACCCATTATCCCATAAATATGCTCTTCTCTCTCTCTCTTATATATACGTACTATACTATCATTTCCTTCCGTGCAATCCACACGTTACATCTTTTTGTAGCATTGAATAATTTGATGGGTGATTATAATGAACTGATATAAAGAATTTAGGTAAAAATTTATGAGTATTTTGTTGTATGTCACACGAAATCACCAATCAACATTTATTGTTGTACAAATATTTGCAATCATCTAATATCAATGGTTGAAAGCCAACTGAAGTGGCAACCATAGTTGTCGAATTTCATGTATATACGAAGTTCAAGTCATTGTAGATCGTGTATTGTCAGTTTTAGTGGGAGCTGTATTTTTTAATGGTGGTGTTTTTTTGTCTGGGAAGTCGAATGGATCATAAATGTGTCGAGATTTTGAAATCAAGCCCAAATATGAATTTTTATGCATTCATTCATATTTTTTTTCTTTTTTTTTCCTAATAAACAAGCACCCGATGGATGATGGGTTAGGCAGACCCCCAACCTGTAAATAAACCTCAACCAGTAATATTAAATTTATGAAATGTAAAAAAGAACAATAATTAAAAGATTTATTTTAAAATAATTGATGATAGTCAGCTAAGTCTTAATTTGAATGCTTTGCCAATTGAGCTACATCACCTTTTTAAAAAATAATAATAATTTAAATAATTGCATGATTCGAGTTATTGAATTTATTCATTAATATGTTGCATTCAACATAGATTTTCATAATCAAATGAGTGAGAATGATTTTTTATTTTTATTTTAGATAAAAAAATTCTCATATAAACATCTCCCAATATTATTCAATAAACACTTATGATGGTACTTGATAGTTGATACATACGTATATAGTAATATTGGTGGTACAGTGTTAGTAGTACAAAACAGAGCCCGTATACTGGCTGATTTTTATTGACAAGAAAAGTATGATTGTCAAAAATAGAGTAAACTAGGAGTAATTTCTAAAACTGGGGTTAAAAATATTTTTTTAACTTTACATTCAAGTACTTCTGAATTCGTCTAGAGATTCATGTTATTCATTAATAATTTTGGCACTTCGGATTCGTCCTATGTATCCATTTTTTTTTACCTTAAAATCAATTTTTTTTAATGCATCGATGCAAATTCAATCATATCTTAAATTCCAATTAGGGGAGGTAAATTTCATTTGTGTAATTTTTTAGATACAAAATTTCGAGTAAGCTATTCTAATGTATTTAATGATAAAATTGAGATGGGCTATTTTGGGTATTGGATTGGGCTCATGTAGCTCTATGTTTATCACTCGGTCTAATATAAGTTTGTGTAAAATTACTAGTCATTTAATAATAATAATAATAATAATAATAATAAATATTCTCAGCTCAAAATATAGACTTATTTTTCACAAATACAATTTTTAAATTGGTATTTTGGGTGAAGAATATAATGGCATGTGACATTGTAGACACAAGACAACGTGTGTATTACAGTTTTCGGCTATTGGGCTTTCTAGTGAGTGACCTAGGCATGTCGATGCGCGGGTTTTATTCAGATCGATTTGGAACCGTTGATTACCCGATAAGATATAAAGTAACGGTTGCGATTCTTGTTCTAGACTCGACCCACTCAAATCCAAAATCTAATCGGTCCAGACCCGATCTGACCCGCTTGTTTCAGGTCTGGACCGACCCAACTCGTTAACATTTATTTTTTTATTATTATTATTATTTACAAAAATGCATAATTTTACACGTAAAAATGCATTAAATTACACAAAAATTGCATTGCACTTTCCACAAATTTGGTTTTTTCATCACCAACCCACCCCCACCCCCGAGGTCAATTTAAAAAAAATGAAAAAAATTAAAAATTGCAAAGAAAAAAAAAATTGTCTTGGGGGATATGGTAGCGATAATACCAGATTTGTGAAAAAAAATTAAAAAAAAAATTGTCTTGACGGTTGGGGAGGGGAGGGTGGGGTGGCGAAAATACCAGATTTGTGAAAAATAATATTTTAAAGTTAAAAAAATTTAAAAAAAAATTGTCTGGGGGGACGGGGGTTGGCCTGGTGGGGGGTGGGGTGGCAACATAATTATTTTTGGGCTTTTTGGGTATGGGTATTATTTGACCCATGGGTAATTAACCTATTCGGACCATTTAATTTTGTCATTCAATGGTCCCGGTACATTCCAGATTCAATAACTAACGGGTGGTTCTAGATCTGAAACCAGAATAATTTTCATGGTTCCGATCCGAATAAAATCCATCCATTAACATCCTTAAGCAAGTTGTCCGGGATCAACTCGAAATAGCTTTATTTGCAGCATTCCCTTATTTATCGAATAGCCGAATAGGGAAGAAGGTTGTCACTTCAAATTCGACTAGGGATGCATTGGTCTAGAAATTCATTTGAATAAAAGTTGGTAGCATAATACCAGGGGCGGATCTATTCAAGGGCTGTACTAGGCTTCAGCCCAGTGCAGACCCAAATATTTATCCTATATATTGTATATATTTAACTTAATATCTACACAATCCAGCTCATAGGCCACTTCAGCCTCTAAAAAAATAAAAAATCTTCAACATAATAATGAAAATTAATTTATTTTTATAGAATATAGATGATTTTCTAAAAAAATGCATAGATGCAGCTCTTTATGTACTTTCAATGTACCTATTATTGGATCAATAGAAAAGTACAACTATTTATTGTATTATGTTACTGATTTTTAATCCTGGCTCCATTAAAATTTTATTTCGACACACAAAAAAAAAAACTGTATGAACTGTTCAAAAAAATTTGGCTCGGGGGCCATCGCTCCCGAACCCCCATGCAATGCCTTCAAATTCAGCCCCCTTCTTGACAAATCCTGGATCCGCCCCTACATAATACTACAAATTTATTTGATCTCCTGCGGCGAATGTTGCTTTTTTGACTTGTGCTTCCTATGCCCTTGCCCAAGGAGCAATGCTTAACCCAACCCAATCGAGAAAGAGAATATTGAGCTCTCTTATTTGAATGCAAGGATCGATCGATCTTAGGAGGCGAAAACCTTATTTCAGTTAGCTCTACAATGTCACATCACATCTTATATTCTTCACTAAAAATATTAATTATAAAATTGTTAACGCCTATGGTCAAAGATCTCAAATTTGAGTTCATCGCAATACAATCTTTAAATTATTGCAATTATATGTAAAAAAATATTACAAAACAATATCGGCGATGAGGTGATTTTTTTGTTTACATTAAAATATTACTATTAAATAAGGTGAAATTTGATAAAAACCCACGTTAAACTAGCTTTAATCATCTCAATTTAGATGAATCCATAAGTTTCAAACTATACAAATTCACAGGGTTTTCCACCACTCTAAATGATGCTTTCTTAATTGTCAATCCCAAGTGTTTTCTTCATAGAGTTTTTGAAACTATTGTCTATGTTGTCTTTCAGTCCTTGTGCATGTATTTTTAATTTTATATTTAATATACGAAATTACAATTAAAACCACTAATAAGCTCCAATTCTATTGTGCCAACTCTCACCTCACTTAGTCGTTCCATATCCACCAAGTAGATTGACAATATATGATGACAATTAGGAAATGATTTTTAGGGAGAGGGGTTTATTTATTCAATTAAGAAATATAGAGAAGATGAGAGTCGGCGCTGCTTTACAATTAAAATTAGGATTGTACTCCATTTTGCCTTTCAAAAACATTGTACTGCATAATCAAAACAAAAAAAGTTGTACTGCAAATAAAGAACATATATAAGCGGCGCTGAATCCATTATAGAGTTTTTCAGAGAATTATAATTGCAGAAAACAATATAGTGAATCCGAACAATACATTTTATATACCCTGAAAAAAGTTTAATTATACTGATATAATTAAGCGGCGAGTTATATATACTTTTTTTTTCCATCTATTATAGCTCATTTTAATTAGAAGATAATATAGTGAATCAGAGAAGATATAAGCGGCGCACCTAAGAAATAAAATTAGGGCTCCTTAAGTTGTACACTACATAATATCAAAAACAAAAAAGTTGTACACTACATTTTATATTGTTTTTTTATTATCCTCTTTTATAGTATAGCTTTTTTTTTTTTATAATTATTTTTATCTATTGCTTGAAAGTTGGATCAATTTTTAGGCTAATTTAATAATACCTGAACTTTTTCATACAATAACAACTAGGACGTTTAGTTTCAGGTTATTTAATCCAGTTAAGGTTTCAAAACTATCATGTTATAAATGGGTTATTGATTTCTAGAACACATAATATAAGTTATTGAGTATTATACATATTTCCTCTCAAGAGAAAAATATTATACATAATTGATAGATTTTTTTTTCTATCTATTATAGCTAATTTTATTTATTATAGATATGGTTCAAATATGATAAATGTAACAATGATATAAATTACAAACATCAAATAAAATTGAATGTTTCATGAGTTAATTTGTAATTTAGAAAAAATATAGGTAAAATTGAAAACATACAACGAGAATATTGTTTTAAATTATGGATTATGAATGCAAGTAAACCATACAAGTTCAATTTTATTAATAAAGATACATGCACATAATTTTAATAAATTTTTGGGAAAGTAGTAATGTAAATTAAAATTCATTTAGTTATCCAGTAGATAAATATCACTTTTGCATAAGAAGAAAAATTTGAAACTTATAAACTAATGATTCATCTTCACTTACTTACAACAATAAAAATAAATATATAAATAATTTTGATTCGTATAAATATAAAAAACATCTAATTTGAAAAAAAAACAATTTGAAAAACTTGAAATAAATAAGGATGGTGCATGAATAGTACCATAAGATTTTAAGACTTAATTTTTTATTAATAGAAAGGTATGAAATTCTAATTTAAAATGAAACAAATAATTCATGAGTTAAATAAATAATTCAATTATAAAATAATCCATGGATCCAAATATTTAGAGATAGAGAATGTGAGACGAGAGATGAGTGTAGAGAATTTATAAAGTTTAATAATAGGATGGTTGCCTGTAAGAAAATAGGATTTAGAAAAAATGACAATTTTTGTATTTTTGTGAGAAGGTTGGATCAACTTTGATATTGGTTTTGTATGATATATTTTTGTATTCTATATACATTCTTTTAATTATAATCCATATTTAAAAAGAAAAGTAGCTACACATGTTTTTTTTTTTTTTTGTTCCAACAATATCACCATATATTAATATATTCGAATATACTACAACAACTATAGAACTTTTAGATGACACATAAGAAAAGCAATTAGGTCTTGAAAACAAAATCACCAATATTTAAATTCACGAGTTGGGCCTACAAAATTAATCCCATAATTTGTGAAAATAAAATAATAACATCTACCTACGTCAATAGTTTACTTCGTTTTATTTTGTATATATAAATCTAAAATTGTGTAATCAAAATCTTTAGATAAAATAAGAATGGAAGATTATTCTTAATTGTATTAAGTTTACAGAAAACTACAGCACTTGGTTTGAATTTGGAAGGAGAAAATTTTTATTTATTCTTAAATATAGTATTAAAGTTAATAATGAATTCATTACTTTTATAAAAAGATACTACCTCCGTTCCAATAATGAAGACGTGGTTGTCGCAATAATAAAGAGTATCATTAGGGGTAAGCCACAACACTTTATCATCTAAACTTAAACTAATCAAATACTATTAATGAGGGTGGCCACAACACTTTATCACATAAACTATCTTTTCTAAATCTCTGTGCCCAAATGAATATTGTCTTCATTATTGGGACGGAGGAAGTAGATTGTTATCTCACAATAATATATTTTCTTTTTATATACACTTACAAAAAAATTTATAATACTACTATGATGCATTACAAATTCGTATGAATATGTAGACCGTGCATCGCACGGGTAAAATACTAGTTAGAAAATGATTTTTAAAATTCTTAATCAATTTTGAGCTTCATGTTGTATAAATCTTAATTCATACTAGTTAGGTAGCTTCAAAAAAAAAAAATCATACTAGTTAGGAAATGGTTTTTAAAATTCTTAATCAATTTTGAGCTTCATGTTGTATAAATCTTAATTCATAGTTCGTGCAATAGTTAGAACGGAATAATAAATCAAAAAACTGAAACTTTATTAACATGCCTTAAAAATTGAAGTTAATTTGAACAAAGTCCAAAATTTTGAAATTTAAATTGCAATCTCTAAATTTAATCAGGACTCGTCGGTTAACTTATGTAGCGATTAAGATGGCAGCAAGGATGGCACAATGTCGTTTCTACCCCCGTTGTCAAGCTGTGAACGTGCGGAGAATAAAGGGGTAATAAGGGAAATACACAAAATAGCAAGTTAATAGTAATACTTTTTTTAGATTAAATATTATATACTCCAGCACATTAATATTAAGCGGTACCGAAAATGAAGCCAAATTTATTTATGTATGCATGCATATTTTGTAAGTATATATGTCTCTCTAAAACCCTTTCGTGTCTGTTTGTTTTCAAACCCTCCCGCGAAGCAATTTTTCGCATTTTCTAGATGCCCTCGTAAAATTGAGAGCGAATTCCAATTGTTTGTGAAAGGAGAGGGCTTTTCTCGCATACACACTTATATACTCGATTCAAGTAATTCGATTGGTTTAATTGGATCTTCAACTGAGTGATTCAGTTCCCGGCAGATCTGGTTTTTTAGTGGCTGTTTTTTTATTTGATTAGTTTTTGAGTTAATTTGGTTGAGTTCAATGGAAGACGGTAATCAGCCGAGCCTCGATCGCTTCGCCCCCATTCAGTCCCCTGGTTTGTTCTCAGCTTATTATTGACTGTGCTCATTCCTTTGAGTTTACTTGCTCGTGATTGCAATTTTTTTTTGGTCACCTTACGTCATGCCCTCGAATTTAGGCCGTACATTCACTCCGAAACATTTAATCATCGAGAATTGGTGGTTCGGTATTGAAATTTTGGAATTCCTTTTGATTTGCATTTCTCAGATTTAGTTTTTAGGGTTTACGTTTAGGGTATTGGAGCCATTTATATATCATATTGTACTGATTTGTGTTTTGTTAGAATGGTTTAGGTGGAAATCTTAGCTGAGCTATAACAAATATGTTCTCTATTTTCGAGTGAAGAAAAGTCATGATAAACCATACGAGTTTGTCTTGTTTCTGCAAGAATCTATTAATCCTCTAGGAACTGAAAACATGGTTGATTGGGGAAGTATGTATTTTACTTTGTAGGAACTGATTTTGGTGCCAATTATTAATTAAGAATGAAGAACTATTGTAGCCTCAATTTTTATTTTCTTAATGTTGAAGACTCGTTAACTTGTTTATTTCATAGTTTATTGCAAATATGTTTTTGGCCTTAGGTGGTCTAGCGGTGAGTTTGAAAGAAAACCATGACTTGCTTATGCTGTAGAACTTTTAACTCCTGAAATAGGATCATTTACAACTCCCTTAATGCATGATGCACTCGTCAAATTTATTTCTTTAAGAGGGGGATAAGGCTAAGTGGAGCAAAAAGGGTGGGCTGAGAAACCCATACTTTTTTTTTCCACTCGTTTTATTATCCCCACTCTTCTGGGATATTTTTCTATTAATAACCAGGTTATGAATCTTATGATATATAGTTGGGCATAAAAATAAATGTTTGACTGCTTTAGTTCACTATTTATAGTTTGTTACCTGAGTAATCTCCATATGATATTGATGGTAAGTTTTTGTTTTCCTATGACAATTGCTGTTGGATACAGGTGACCGAGCTGTTGAGATACATACTTTGCCTGAACAGGTCTCTTTTCAGTAGTCTGATCCTTTACTTTACTAGGTTATGTGCTTGTAATCCATATGTTTTAATTAGCATATCTGATGTGCTCCATTTCTACTTCTTTTTTCAACCTGTTACCAGCATCCCTCACCAAAAGGTGAAAGGATTGTTTCTACAAATCCTTCTCCAGATACTGCCATTTCGGGTGCCTCAAGAACCACCAAAGATCAGCCAGCAACTTCAGAACCAAGTGGAACTCTTTCTGCAGTGCATCCATATAATGCATATACCCCTCAAGAACAGGGTTACTATTTCGGAGGTAGTTAATTTGACAAACCTGTTGATGAACTTTTTTTTTTGGTTTGTATGTGTATGTGTGGTATAAAAGTCGCATAATTAATTGTTTTCATAGACAGTCGAGTCTTTCCTTCAAATGTGATTTCAGTCTCTGGATCTCATTATGTTGTTGTTCCTGCATAGAATTTTATGTCCTGATGTGGAGCTTACATCTTTCTTTTGTGCTCCATGGTTACTGATAAGATTCCATGATTATAGCAGGACAATTATGCAAGAAAACATAGAAATCCATTTAATATATGTAAAATTGGCAGTTGCCTGATCATTTGTGCATTTTAACTATTCGAATGTTAACTTCTAGGTTAGCAGCTCATATTTCAAATGTAACAATCATAGACTTTAGGCTTGACAGTTGTGTCAAATTATTATTATTTCTTCAGCACAGTTTCTGCAAGCATATCTAAACCTTATACAAAAAAACTAGAAAAGTGCCCATGGGTGTTGTATTGTTAGAATTGGTTTACATGTCCTTTTAGTGCACTCTATTGGCTTTCGTATCCCCCTAGCAAAAAGAAATATGTAAAGAAATTTGAATGTCGGTCAGGTGCTATGCTACCAATGAATGTCATGCATGTCATGTCTGTGTTATACCTTCCATGATTTGGGCTTTCCTCTGACCTTGCATTCCTGTAGGTTATGAAAATGGCAGTGGTAACTGGGACGAACATTCTAACTATGTTAATGCAAACAACTTACATGTCATACCTCCAGTGAGTACAATATTTTTTGTCATTTTTATATTTTCTAATGGATTGAAGCCATAGTCACTAATATAGTTTTAACCTTGTGAAAGGGAATGTACAATGATAATTCTTCACTCTTCTTTCCACCAAGCTATGGCTTCGACTCCCAGATGGCATATGGACAGTTCTCCCCGCTGGCTAGCCCCATGTCTTCAATAATGATTGATGGTCAGCTGTTTTCTCCACACCAAATGCCTGTGACTCCCCCTTACTATCCGCCAGCAGTTTCACCTGGCCCACCCCATGCTACTTCGGGACTTCCAGCTTCACAGACTGAATTAATGCCATCCGGAAATAGCAGCCAAGAAAATCTTATTGACAATGCATTTTTTGGCCCAGGATCTTATTATCTACCATTTGGTTCTTTTGGTGGTGGAGATATTTCTGGGAATAGTGGTCATGGTCTTTATAATTTCCCTGGCGAGTTTGCATCCAACGAACCAATGCCAAGCCGCTCGAGTTCCTTAGATTCTAGCAGGTTCATGTCTCCATTAAATTCTGGAAATGTGTATCCTCAACCTATTGGCATACTTGGATCGTATGAGCAAAATGTTGGACAGGTTTGTTAAACGTTTTTGACAAAATATACACATTGTGCAGAAAAAGGATATGCTCTTGCATAGCCACCCACGGAGTAGAGAAAACTGGATGTTTTTTTATTTCACATTATGTTTAAATATGCTTGAGCATTGAAAGATCATATCTGCCTAGAAAGTTTTGAAACTTTGATGGGTCTGTTAATAAGATGGATGGTAAGTCACTTTTAGGGAGAAAAACTGAGTCATGAGCTTGGTGTACATATATGCAGTGCATGAAAATATCTCATTCTCTTCCTTCCATATCATGTTTGGCATTGTCATAGTCAAGCAGTTGATTATCCAAAAGCAGATAGGCACTCTGTTTCTATTGTTTTGCCCCTATGCTTTCAGTTCATCTGTTGTCAGCTCATTGGCTCACCTACAATTCACACAATACTTCTAAAAGCCATTTATGTTTTACTGATTCTCTTCTGTTGAGCTCTGTATGTGGAGGCATTTGTCATTATTTTTCCTCTTATATCTTGTTTCTTGAATATCTAATGCTAGTACCTCTTGTGCAAAATGTAAACATTGTAGTGATCGTTGGTCAATGGAAACTTGCCTGTAAAACACTTTGAAGTCTCCAAGTGTATTAAATCCTCACCCTTTTCTGGATTGCTGATATTGTAATGGCAGGCACCATATCAGGGTTATGGTTTAACGATGAACTCCTCGGCTAGGCATTTTGCCCATAGTGGTTCTTACCAGAATACTCTTGGGCCAAATTCCAACCGGAATCGATTTACTGGCGACAGAGGTGGAAGACGTGATAGGGATAGGGACACTGTCAATATTTCTACAGACACGCTTGGTAGTTCTGGTGATCGGAACCGAGGACCTAGGGCCTCAAAGCCTACAAGCAAGAATTCCCCTGAAGAGGGATCATCTGCTAGCATTAAAGATGTTGAATCTACCTCTAGGTTTCATGTCCAACATTTTAACTCCCCGGATTTCATAACCGATTATGAGCGTGCAAAATTCTTTGTCATCAAGTCATTCAGTGAAGACAATATCCATAAAAGCATTAAATACAATGTTTGGGCCAGCACACCACTTGGAAACCGAAAATTGGATGCTGCGTATAATGAAGCAAAAGAAATGGAGGGCATTTGTCCAGTCTTCCTCTTTTTCTCTGTAAGATTCTTGTACTTACTCTCGATTTATTTATGCCTATAGGAAGCTGATCTGCTTGTTCTTAGTTTCTAAGACTTCTTAATTGATAACAATTGTATTGGAGATTTGTTGCCTGCAATCTCCTCAAAAAGAAACTTGAACAATCAAAAGAACTATAAGCCGCATATTTTACTAAATGATTATATGGCACTGTTAGTAATTAGTAAACATACGTGCATTACTGTGAACAAACTTTTTGGTGATGTGGACATTCATTTCTGATTGATTGGATACCACTAATATACCGTTTCACAGTCGTATATCCCATTTAGTGTAGTGGAATATGACTTTGTGGTCTTTAACTCTTGTAATAAAGTTTCTGTAATTACACTGGTTGTTTATTCCATCTCATTTAACCACAATGTTTCTGTAATTACATTGATTGTTGTTATTCCGTATCACTTAACCAGTAATAATTGCATGGAGTTACATCTCTGTTGTCGCATAATGTTTCTTTTATTGCTGACTGCTATATCCATTTCTGTATGTTAGCTCTAGTAACAAGTGTTATTACTTGCAGGTCAATGCTAGTGGACAGTTTTGTGGAGTAGCTGAGATGGTTGGACCTGTTGACTTTGAGACTGATGCTGATTACTGGCAGCAGGATCGGTGGAGTGGTCAGTTTCCGGTTAAATGGCATATTATCAAAGATGTACCCAACAGTCGCTTCCGTCACATACTTCTTGAAAATAATGACAACAAGCCTGTTACTCACAGTCGAGACTCACAAGAGGTTTTGATATCTTCTGAAATATTTTGTTCCTTTTGAAAGTGTTATACTGTGAACACTAAAGGTTGATATAGTCAGAGTATTCTACTGCAATTTGTCTGAAGACATTAGAGAGCAGAATTTACCTGTATCAAGTGAATTAGTATACTTGACCTTATAAAGTTGCTCTCTACTTGACAAAACATAAAAACTGCAGTCTCTAAAAACGTAAGGTAATCTATTTATTAGTTCATGAAATAAAGGGATATTAATCAGAAGAATTTTTAGCTAAGTGTTGGATTTCTTTGTCCATTAGTTTTTGGGCATTTTGTTTTTGTTTGGTACCCTAAACTGACTCCATATCAGAGGAGGAACCTTTTTCTTTCCAAAGAATACAGTTCCGGATCTTTTTTCTCCTCTTCCTTATTCTTTTTCTTTTTCCGCCTTTTGGATTATCTCCACTTCTTCAAAACTGTTTGGGGTTTAAGTGTCAAACTGCAGGAAGTTGGGGTTTATGGTCAAAATTAAGCTTGTCAAAATATTTTGAGTTTACTTTGGTATACTATACATGTAGATCCCCTCATCTGTCAGAGGCTCATGATTGCAATTTTTTTAACCATATAATTCGTCTTGTTTTCTGTGCGTTGATGCATGCCTAACTTGATGGTATTTCCATGTTTTAGGTGAAACTAGAACAGGGAATTGAAATGTTAATGATCTTCAAGAACCATGATGCTGAGACCTCTCTTCTTGATGATTTCAACTTCTATGATGAGCGAGAGAAAGCCTTGCTGGAGAGGAAGGCAAAACAGCGAACTACTCCAACTGGAAATACGACTGCTAGTCTTGCTACGGATTCAATAAATCAATTGTCAGATAATTTGGCGGACACTCTCCAGTTAGATGGTGTTAAAAGTCTCTCGAACAAAGACGTGGATTAGGTCCCAATCTTGAGACGCCAGCAGACCGCAACTGCTTGTATTAGTTGAGAATTGGCATTGGAGGTTGCTGACTGGGATCATTGAGGTGACATTTAATTTGTCCCATGCTTGCCGTCACCGCTTGCGCTGCATAATCTCTGCCCCTTAGTATTATCTCATTTTCTGTGTGTGTGAGTACTTGGTTGTTATTTATTTCCCTCAGGTAAGAAAGGAGGCCGAAATCCGAGATAGTCCTCATACTTCTTTATGTCTTTCTCCGTCTCCTCCTCCGTCGGTCTTGTTCATTTGTTGCATAATTGTTTCTTGTTAAGATTGTAGTTCTAGGCATGGGAGGGTTAGAGGCCTCACATGCCTGGTATTTACTGCCTCTTTTCTTTTCTTTTCTTTTTTTCTTTCTTTTTCTTCTATTTTACATTTTCTTGGTTCAAGTGCGGGGCAATTATTTAAGCTGCTAGGCAGTAGCAATTTGTATAAGCCTCAAAATAGGTGGCAGTTTATGAAAGGAATGCAGCTAGATTATTACATCAATGGAATGAATAGTTGTCCTTTGTTAAATAACCAAGATTTCACATGACAGCTTGAAATTTATCTGTAATGTTGTGTTATATGCCTTCATATTGAAAGTTGTGCGACTACCTCAAAATTGTTCTACATAAAATTTATATTGTGCAAGTTGTTCGATGTAGCAGCTTAATATTTCTTGTATAATATGGATAAATTTGGAGGTGCTTCCTTTTTTGACTCAAACCTTGATAACACAATGCGATGTGTTCTCTGATATTTGTGCGTCGCTTTTCTTTAGCATAGTTTTTCTTGTCTAAAATTTGGAAACTGCATGAAATATGAGGGTGCGCCCTCTTTGATGAAAAATATACTACTCCTGTGCCATAATAATCAGTAATGTATCAGTAATGTATCACTTGGAGGATGTTACGAGTTTTAAGAAATGTTTGATAGATAATGTGTAAAGTGGAGAAAATGGAAGTAATATTTTTATGGGACGGATGAAAATGAGAGAAGTTATAAATTCTTATGGGACGGAGGGTGTATATATTTTCACTAATTTTTTGCTCTTTTCATATGTTTTATAGATGGTGGATAATTTACTTTTATGCATGATAATATTATTATGGGCTAATATTTTTTATTTTGTTATCCCTCGTAGTCTTGTGATATATTTGCAGCTACAAAGAACACATCTTAACACACATGCACAATTTATTTATAGTATAAAGATTGGTTGTTTTATTGACGAGTGCAGAAGGTGTACATGGACTCGAAATATTTTCAATTATGTCTGACTCTCACACTGTTATAGACGTCAATATACTTCCCTGCTGCATTGTTCCAGCTATTATCCATCTGCAAAACCTTCTTCACTGTGGCCCTCCATTCATCAGGCTCTGCACCAAAAGTAACCACATTTATTATTATGATACTACACTTCATTAATCACTTACCTCCTACACATTACAATAGGTAAGAAATATTGATCATCGACTTCCAAGTGTGATCATACCAAAAAAACAAAGCAAGCTCCTCTTAGATTTGTAATTCAAGCCAGTATATTTTTTACACAAATTAGTCGACCCAGAGACACTAGAAGAAAGAAACAAGTGAGAAAAAAAGCTATCTACTTACTCTCTCGGTAAAAAGAAAATGCACGATCCAGAGCACAGTTCAAGGATCCTTCATCGATCCCTTCGAAGACAAAGCTGCAAAGGGGATATTGAGAAACTATACAAGTCAGATTATGCTTCCACTCGAGCAAACAAGATTACTGAAACATAAACAATACTTAGAAGCAATTATATATATGGTATTTGAGCATCAAATTTGTTGGAGATATGTCATGTAGCAAATACCCACCCATTTGCAATCTCAAAATGAGACTGATTATCCATGTCGAAAACTGTGTCTGCAAGACCACCAGTCTTTCTGACCAGGGGAACCTGATATTAAAGAAACAACAGCTCGCAATTAAGCTACACTTGTTCGAATATGTTCAACTAATCTAAATAAGAGGAAACCATTTTAAGTGTTTGCATATTGTGATAGCTCTGTTGTAGCGGATGCACATACCGCTCCGTAGCGCATCCCAATCATCTGAGAAAGTCCACATGGCTCATATATAGATGGAACCAACACAATGTCCGCAGCTGCATAGAGCATGTGGGACAGCTCCTCGCTGCATAATTCACACGAAAAAAAAACGGAGGTGACATTGGTTATTTTGCAGGGTATCTCTGTGATGCTAAATAATTTCAAGATGCTAAAAAGCAATCACCTATACATCAGAAGAATCCGAATGCTGGGACCTTCGTTATGCTAGAAGAAGAAATGAAGTCAGCCTGGTACACTACACATAAGTCGACTACTATATATAAATTTCAACAAGTTTGTTTTCCCCACAAAGGATGATATGCCGACTAATGAGTGCATTTTGCAGATTGAACGTGTTCATTCCAATTCTAGTAAAAGGCATTAAAAACATCTTCCAAGGCACCTTATTTTGATTTGGCACGGACTAAATTTGTGTGGAATATACAGGATCAGATGTTGCTCAACAAAAATTTGCTCAAGATGTGATACAATGAAAGAAGACGTAGAGCTGAACACTAAAGGAATTGGAATTATTAGTTACAAATGAGTAGAGAATAAGCATTTCGTACTATCCGTTTTTTCTTTACTTTCCATATTTAACTCTTATAAACAGGAAAACCAACAGTAGGTCTAGGCAAACATAGTTTTCTTGTGGCTTCATTTTAAGGACAAAGACCCACTTCAATCCAGTCTTTTATTTTTCCTATGTTATGCTCAAATGATTCATTTTGGCACATGTTGGACTTATTAGATAAAGCAAAAAAGTGCAAACCTAGACAAAGAAAAAATTATAGCATCGACAGGGAATCGAGGTGAACTGGATGTGCCTCGGTCAAAGAAATCTTTTAACTTGATCAATCCAACGTAGATGGTGTTCGACATTTTCGTAGGAGAACTTAATCAAATATTTTAGAAATCAAAATAAGATACTTGGATAGAGAAGGAATTTCGCATTACCAGCTGGGCAAGACCTTCAAATTCGCTTCCAACTCGAGCATCTGGAGCAGTCCCCAAAATAACCATTTGTCCACCCTAAAACAGACACCAATCAACATGTCTCCAACTGATGTTAAATCTCATTTCCAACATGAGAACGGAAATCTATTATACATAAATAGGGGGCATATTACTTTTTAGAACAACTGTTGCAATCTGAAAGAAGATTCCTAAAGACACTTCTGCAATTTCTATGACGTGTTAGAATCGCAGGAATTGAAACTTTCAGAAGGTCTCTTATTATCCAAAAGGTCATTTCCAGGCAATGAAAATATGTCTTACGTTGCTCACAAAATAAAGGAAAATAGCAGCATATAATGATTCATGATACTAGAGCTGATAACTACGAAGAGTTCGTTTACAAGTCAGGTATGATTATACACCTTCATATCAAAGAAAAGGAATGAGAAAAGATATAATTAAATGCATCCCGATCCGTGGCAAGAAGACTTGGATGGGTGATTAAGTCCTCATATATTTAGACTTAAGTTACACCAAATGGTCATACCCCAAGAATGAATGGATGGTAAATTCTAGAATCTGAGATCATCGACTTATAGCCTAAATAAAAATTGTGTTTTCCTTCAAAAATTCATGAAAGTCAATACTCAAAGTGTTGTAACCCAAATATTCCAGGAGATCATGTAACAAAAATTTATACTGGAAGTCATGCATAGCACCCATTAATTAGTACTTCCCATAGTCCTTAGAATTTATTTCAATCTACTCTCGGTCATAGAAAGAGAGGTTCCCTTTCCATTAAACACAAAAAAAAATCCACAAGATTGCATATTCAGCAGCAGTGATAAGGTATGGATGCCGAAAGATCATGACAAATGATTCTTTTTTCTTGGCATGTCAAAAAACATTGAAGGAAAACCATACCAGAGAGAGAGAGAGAGAGAGAGAGAGAGAGAGAGACTTACGAGGGCTTCTACATGTCTGATTGCATTAGTAATCAAATGAAGACCTTTCTGAGCAACTAATCTAGTGATGCAGACCACCAGGGGCACCTTAGCAGAGTCCCGTGCTTCTGGAGGCAAACCAAGCCCTCTTTGCACAAAAAGCTTGCAGATCTTTTTCCCTTCCATTTTGTTAGCTGCCAAAATAAAGGAAGCAACAACATTAACTCCCAAAAAAGTATCAAAATGTATTTACTTTCTGTAGTATAAAATTGGTATATATATGCAACATGAAATTAATTCCCTGAAGGCAATAGGTCTGGATTGACGAAGTCTAACATCTGATGCAAAACGAATGATGGAAATCGAGTCGACCTTTTATCTATCTCTGTTAACTTCAGGTTTTTGCATATGAATATTGTATAATGTACATACAGCTGGAAAAGAAAACCACTGCCTGCTGATAGTCTATCATAAATATTAATCGACAATCACAAAACTGCAGGCCAGAAACCAGAGAGGAAGCTCCAAAATGCATTTTTGATGAGTTTCTTAACTGAAAACTGACATCTTACTCTAGTAAAAAAGTAGAAAAGCATAGATACATGATGGTACACTATGGAATGTCAAGAAATTTATGGGGAAAAAAAATTATTACCATCAAACTTAGCAGGCAAGAATGCATCTGTTGCAGGGTTCCAAATTGCAGTATCTATTCCGTTCAAAATACCGAAGTACCTAACAAAACGTTAACATGGTAACCTGATTATTGGTAAGGAGCATATAATTTCTCATTTGAAGGTGGGAAGAAAGATAAAGCTAGTTTATCCAGAGTCAGTTATGTGTACATATTTCCTGGGACAGTTCTAGAAGACCTCCGGACAGACTTAAACCGGTCGCATCAGTAAAAAGGCAAAGCAACAAATAGTAGCACTATAAATAAAACAGGCACATGAAAAGAGTAGAAATTAATCAAACAGAGATTTCAAGGATTATCGTTCAGAGTGAAAAGCAACTGATAGGTGTAACTAGATGGGCTCACTTGTCACGATGTCGTATCAGTGTTGCAGCAAGCCATCCCGAGCAAAGTGTTTCATTGAGATATGTTGGAGATACTGTACTGGAGATTACAAGAACACTTAGAAGCTGCATCAATCACTTGCCATTAATATATTCTGCAACAGCCTGATGGCTTAATGACGACAGAACTTTGGAGTAAATTTGCCTCACGAACTTAGAGTTTCATTAGTATGAATCAAGATAAAGGTAACAATGGTCGAATAGGCATATATGCATCCATATGGAAGAAATCAAGGGGATAAAAAGTAAGAACATTTGATGCAGATTAACTTACACTACAGCATTGCTGTAGACAATGCCTCCTTTCAGCAAACTTAATCTCTCAGGGTTGTGCCCAATAGTTCTATCATCCATAGCCTGCCAATTTTCAAATTGAAGAGTAAATGTTCATAGACAGTTCAAAACTAATTGACCAAAGATGCTATATGATAATGGTGTGTTAATTGATGCTAATTGTATCTGCTATATAAAAGTAAGCTATCATAAGGCTAATAAAATCCCACACATCCATAACATGCAAGACATATTGAAGACTAACCTTCTCTACAGTCGCATATATAGATCCATCAAGACCGCACTTGCTCAATTGCTCTTGCCTTCAAAAAACCACATCGACAAGTCAAGGTAGAAAAGAAGTATTTTTCCAATGTTATCAACAAAGAGTAGCTCTATATCTACTCAGATAGCGTACATAGTTGTACCACTTAGCAAAAAGGCAAAACAATATAGAGGCTGCAGAAGATACTACTTATCCACTTTTCTCATCTTCTGGAATTACACATACTGTTTTTCTACATGAAATGTAATTTTATTGGTAAGGAGATCAGGATAAGCAAAGTTACATCAAGGGGACTAAATGTCCTCTCCCATTTTCATCTCACAGAACCTATTCTACAAGCATTACGCTCCAGTCTCTAAAGATATCGTTACGTAAGTAATAAACTTTAAATTCTTCTGTTTTTAACACCCATGTCGTGATCTTGATCGGAAATCTCTCATGTACTGATATATCATATACATAATCAAGAGATTCCTCCTTATCATCAAATGTTCTCTCGTTTCTTTCTAGCCAAAAGTCCAAATAATGATTCTCCGCAAATCCTCCTTCTATTGCTGATCCAATAGCCCAAATCCAATAACAATAGGCTTAAGCTTGATTCTAGTAGAACACAAAAGATGCACAGTTCATTTAACACTTTCTCCACAGCTGAGATACATTTAATCTGGTAACCCCAAAGAATGCCTATTAGTAGACGTGTTGATACAGGGTGGAGGGGGGGGGGGGTTACTGGACGAAGTGGTCATGCATAGAATTTCATGCAAATCGAGTAGGACTTCCTTGCTCATGACATAATGGGCTGTGTGTCCCGAATTAGCTTGACATCTAGTTTACTGCTTAACATATACCAAATATCAGATGCCTAAAACTAGTCAATGGAAAGGATCCTGCATATATCTTACTTTAGTGGAGCTAAAATATCCAGTACTCCAGTCCCAAGTCCTTAACCTCAAAATATATGAGACTTCTCCAATCTAGTTAATTCAATGCCATATGGATGCTAAGGAATCATGCCACCAGCTTAACTCAAAAGTGAGCGTCTCGGTTTCGATATAATTGGCAAAATGATGAAGCAAGTGCATCAACGCTTAGTAAATGTTGTTTTGGATGAAAAAGAATGAGAGCACGCGAGGGATTGCCAGAGCCAATTTATAGTAAAAATGCAGATTCAACTGAAGGGAAAAAGCAATAATTTGGTATCACACCTGCATTCTCCATAGTGCTCCATATTATGGATTGTCAACACAATTCGCGGATTCTACAAGAGACAAGATGACAGGATCATAATCAGCAAATTAAACTCTCGCAATAAATTACTTTCACCACGTGCTGCTTAAAGAAACAACTATTATATGTCAACCACCTGAAGGGAAAGATACTGATACATATCCCAGTAGAGCAATGGCAAACCAGCAGTCTGCCATTCATGGACATGAACAATGTCAGGCTGAGTTGCAGAGACCTACAAACAGGTTCGATTTAGCCAAACATATCCAAAATCTGGTTTTAAAATGAAAAATTAATTTGAGAATGGACGAAGAAAAGTCATAATAACTAAGTCTCCTGAGCATATTAAGATCAGAAATACATGGTCAAAATACCTGCAGCCATTCGAGGCAGGCACGGCTAAAGAATAAATATGCTTCCAGTTCATTGTATGAACCTCCATACACGCTTTGTCCCTTGAAGAAGTGGTTGGATGGTTCGATAAATACCACTGGAATGTCAAAAACTACTCCACGATAGACGTTAGTGGGGATCCAGCTCCCATCATGATACGAGTCATACGTACTGGTCAATGTTAGTTCTTTGATATGCTGTTTGTTGATACATTCATAGAATGGTAGAAAGACTTCCACTGTATGGCCACGCATCAAACATGCACGGGCTAGCCCAGTCACAACATCGCCAAGACCTCCTACCTTAGCAATGGGTGCCATTTCAGCTGTGACATGAATAATATGCATAGGGTCGGAATCCTTCTGGATGTCAACATGGTCGCTGTTGCTGATGTCCCAAGACGGAAACTCTCTCTTCCAGAATGGAACTTCATCATTCGGAGAAGGCCATATAAGATGATCATACTGCGACTTTGTTCTCAAACCTTCTGCTATTGCACCATCCAGCTGCAGAACTTGATATCAGGACAGGCAATAAGATAAAAACTAACAATGGAGGCACCCTCAACACATTTGGAACATACAATATGAGGCTGAAAGAAGATAAGAACATGCTCTCGTATTCGTGCTTTCATGCCATTTCTCTTTCAAAGAACACTAAAATGGTTACATAAATCAAAGAATGACAATCAGTGAATGATTTCGAAGAAAAGTAGTTACACCGTGCTCTCTCAACAAAATTATAGATGTTTTCCAATTACCTATACATTCATCATATAGGCATCTCAGAATTGCTTTATCTCAGATTTCTTCACAGCCAACACTTTTTTTAGTTGTACAAATTTGTTATCTTCTCTTCAACACTTGGTTTAATACGTTCCATATTCTCATATTATGCTTCTCAATTTCGAACTATCAGTTACCTCAAAAAAAAAAAAAAAAAAAATCGAACTATCAGTAAAAATAACCCGAAGCTCAGTGAAAACCACATAATTCACCATATCACCTTTCAAACAATTTGGCAAAACATAAAAAGGCCAAACAACGCTAAAATCTTCAAGAATTGGTAACGCCACAGCTAATTGACATAATGGGTCTGGAAATCTTGAAAAAACCTTACCTTGTTGGCTTCTGTTTCTAATGCTTGAATCCTGAAATTTGTCGACGGTGGCTTCAAACGATAGTTGACATCCAATTCATGCTTCGATGTTGTAATCCTCTTCTTGAAACTATATTTGTTCGGATTTGGCAACAAAAACAAGTTGGAGAAGCAGTTTCTTGCTGAAATGGGCTGTGACGAACAACCTTGGATGATCATCGTATCAATGCAGCTTGTTTGAGGAGAATCTGAGAACTGACAACGTCAGAGAATTGTACGTATATTTTAATAAATCTCAGTGAATTTTTCTCTTCTTCTTTTCTAGTGAGTGTCTGCGGCAGCACAACAAACCAGATGATTTTTTTTTTGTTTTTTTGTTTTTGAGAGACACCAAACGAGAATTAATATCACTTTGGAAATAAATTTCCAAAATTTAATCAGCTCTTTTAGAAATATAATAATGTACGTGATAATTTTTTATTTTTATATTTTTGAGGAAGATAATGAATATCATAATTGTTATAGGAGAAATATCAATTAAAGACTGAAACTATATGTTTAGTCTAAAAAATATTCAAAACTATTGATGATATCACGATTGTAACAAATATTATGATTGTAGCGGTATAACCCATTTTTGCTCCTGATAATAGGAGTTTTTACATTTTTGGGGAAATAATGTTTAACTATTTAAGTTAACTTGGATTAGTTTTTAGTGGTGATAATTATTCAGGAAAAAATAAAAAATAATGAAAATACAAAATTCTAATCAATATTATTAAGCCATCTATAAGGAAGTTATTATCTAAAAATGCACTAACAACCCATATTTATAAATTTACTAACAACAACAAAAATAATTAAAATCTCTCAACAAAAATTTATTAACAACAACTAAAATAATTAAAAATTATAAACAAAAACTTATTAACAACAACTAAAATAATTAAAATCTGTGAACAAGATTGTAGCGTTGTCAGTTTTCACACAACCAACAAATAAATATCTAAGTCGTGGCATGATGGATATGCTTCGCATATTTCAATTTATTTGTTCCCGTCCTATGTTAACGTCACTTCTTAACGGACTTTGTTCTCGCCTCCCGTCCACAATAAATATGACAAATTATTAACCTAAGCTTATTTTGTAATTAATCAAATTTATATTAAATATTTTTATTTTTAAAAGAATAATTTTTCTAATTTATTATTTTTATTAATATTTGAATTATGTAAAACTAATCTATATATATATATATATATATATATATATATATAAGTAAAATAACCTATATCCTACGTGGCGTAATAGAATCACTCTATTCAAATTTTCCTCAATTCTCATTTATTCTTATTTTTTCTAAATTTTTAATCAATAAATTTCTATATATCTAATTTCGAACCTATCATCAACAAATTTCTATATCTAATTTCTTATGCATTAATTATATCCAATCATATATATCTAATTTCGGCCTCATGCAGCCACGTTTGAGCTCTTATTTTATTATCTTTGTTATAGATAGACTCAAATTCTTAAATAAATCTAAAATTCCTACATAAATTAATTTCTTATGTATTTTAATCTTAATCTAAATATATATTTTTAAAAAATTATATTACCATGATAATTTATTAATATTATTTTAATTCAAATAAAAAATATTAAAATATAAAAATTACTAAATGTTTGTATCTATGTATTTATCTTAATAATTTTATCTTGCATTGTTCGAATTAGTCATCATTCCTTAGTAGATGTTATATAAAGGCGACTATAGTAAATTAAGTTCAGCGATAATAACAAAAATTTATTAATTTATTCTAAATCCAAATACCTTGATAGAATACGACGGAATTTTTTGTCAATTATATTAGGCTAATTAAAACTAATGTAGTAATAGATCGTTTTTCTATGGATTACATACTTTACAAGACGACACGTAAGGTTAAATGGCTTATCTTGATTGATTTTGTGAACATTTAAATGTAATTATGTATAGTTAGGATATTTTCATGAAAATACTATAATACAACGTATAGGGAAGGAAATAAGGCTGATAAAAACAATAGATATTTTTGTTTGATTTAGTGATAATTCGAATAAGACATATTGGTACACATTTTTGTTTCAGGCAAATGCTTCTGGTTCGGATGCAGAAGAAACCAAAGAATTTGCAGAGTGGATACTTAAAAGAGGTGACGGTATAGCCGGACATAGTCTTGGTGATGGAGAATATGTTGTAGCATTATCAGAAGACATCCTTATACGCGATGCAACAAATCCTATTTCAGCTATAGTGGAAAACACATACAATGACGTCATGAATAATGCATTTGATCCAGAAATGTTTAAGAATAGAGCTATCTTGACCCCATCAATGAGATGGTTGATACAATCAATGATTACATCATGTCTCTGATGTCTAGTAAGGAAAGGGTTTACCTAAGTTCAGACAGTATTTGCAAAGAAGATGGACAAGTGAACCTTGATGAACAGGTACGGTTGAATATCTCAACACAATCAAGTGTTCAGGATTACCGAGTCATGAAATTAAATTGAAAGAAGGATGCATAATAATGCTTCTCAGAAATATTGATCCACCTAATGAGCTTTGCAATGACATTAGGCTGATAGTAACTCAACTTGGGGAACGTGTAATTGAAGGCAAACTCATTTCAGGAAAAAATGCGGGCAAGAAGTTTCCCATAGCTAGAATGAATATGAGTCCATCAGATTTCGTTAAATTTCCAATTCGATTTCAGAGAAGGCAATTTCCTGTGAATGTTTGTTTTGCTATGACAATAAATAAAAGTTAGGGACAATCTCTTTCAAATGTAGGATTATACCTACCGAAACCAATTTTTAGTCATGGACAACTCTACGTGGTAACCTCAAGAGTCACTAGAAAAAGAGGTCTAAAGATTTTAGTATGTGATGAGAGTGGTCATACGCAAGACACAACAACTAATGTTGTGTATGATGAAATTTTCGATAGATTATGAGGTAATTGTAAATTTAATATTTTATTCAAACTTTAAAAATTTTAAGTCATTAACGATATTATTTAAAATATTTTTTTTCATATATTTTGCTAGGTTGATTTGATATGTGTGTGCTGCTTGTGCTTGGAGGGAAGAAAGGTGCAATAAATCCCATCATATTTTTTATGTTCATAGGTAAAATATGTTATATGAGGATGGTTGAGCCGGGTCGGTTTGAGGACGATAGTTAGGCCAGAGTTCTTGAAACTGACCTTCCTGTTCCTCTTTCCTTTACTTTTTGTTTTCGTTTTAGACGAGTACTCTTTTTTCCTTCTATGGTTTTTCCTACCGGGTTTTTCGTAAAAGGGTTTTGGTGAAACGAGAAACCAACACCTAAACTAGAAAACAGTAAACGACACCGAATTTACGTGGTTCGATCGAGAAGACCTACGTCCACGGGGTGTTTGGGGTTTTTTCACTATACTTCGAGAGAATTACATTTTACAAGAGATGAATGAAGAAAATGAGATGATCCTCTAATCTATGCCCCAAGGCCCTATTTATAAGTATGAACATAAACTTAAGGCCCTTAGGCCCATTAGACCCTTAAAGCCCATTAGCCCAATGAATTAAGCCCAAGCCCCGTTATTCTAATCTACATCTTGAAATTGAGCCATCAGAGCTGGAAAGCGGAGCTGAGCTGAGCCAAGCCGAAAGTCAGGGCAATCCTGTATCAAATATCAGAAATAACCACAATAACAATAATAATAATAGTCATAACTAGAAATATTCTCGTTATGTTTAGCACAGCACTGGTGCATATTTCAGTCCTCATCAGGTTTTAATGAGGCTCGGCCCTTAGTCTGCTTCTTTTGTGCTTTCAAGGGTTTCTTAGGTTTTTTTTTTCTTTTCTATATAATCGCATTATAATAATGTGTTATATGAGGATGAATATATTTCATCTTTTACTCTATCATGTTTCGGCTTGGGACTTCGGAATTTGCTTCTTCTTCTTTTTTTGGAGGGGGAGACAGAAGTTGACCTTTAAGCATCGAAAATTTCTAAAATCATCATAATCAGATTGGATTGGTGGAAGTGTCTAAAATTAGTTTCTTACAATTACCTTCTGAGTTGAGAGAATTGTTTGACTAAATATTAGTAAAAATATATTTAGTTAACATCTTTTACTTTAAAACAAATTTATTTAATGCTTTATTTTAGTGAAAAAAATCATCAAATAAAAACTATATTGAATAATTACAAATATTTATATATTTTCTTTTATTCCCGTCGATTTTCGACGGGTTACCGACTAGTTTAAATATAAATAATCAAAGATCTTGGATATCTCAAAATTTCAATCAATCTAAATAAACAAGGGATTAATTTTACTAATTTTTACTCCCTCCATCCAAGAAAAGTACGATATTTTTGTCATTTTTGGTGTCCACAAAAACTATGACACTATCCATTTTAAGACATGACCCTACCACTTTTTCTTATCTTTTATCCTTACAGCACATCTAATTTACAAAAAGTCATCCTTAATTCAATCTCAACTACTCATTTAAAACTATGTAGGACCTTTTCTCCACTACATAAAAATCACCATCATTTTTATTAAAACTTGTGCCCACGTAAAAATCAATTTCAAACATGAGTTTATTTATTGGGTAATTAATTCTCATTATAAAAAAATAATTTTTATTATAATAAATATGAGTTCACATTCCTTTACACTATATTTCATTCTTTTAAATAACCATACCAAAAAGAATTAGGCCAACTGAGATGGGAATAATGAATACTTTAAATTATAATACTCAATCTTAATTATTGAAAATAAAGATTACTTCTTAACAGACCATTAATAGGATGACTGGATGAGATTTGGTATTAAAGATCACTTCTTAATTTTTATTTTATTTTATTTTTATTTTAGGGAAAGAGAGAAGTTATTATTGAATACAAGAGCATGGTAAATGGAAATGACCATCCACAAACGACGGGGGTTCATTTCAAACATGGTGTATATAAAAATCTCTAGCAGCTTTAGTTAAACAATGAGCTATAATATTACGTTCTCTTCTAACATGGCAAATGTGGATATCAGGAAGCAACGACAGTTCCTCACGATAAAAGACAGCCAATACGCCCAACTCCGAAATGTTCCTCTCGCCTGAACTAATCTCCTCGCAAGCACGCAGGCAATCGGACTCCACCCAACCTCGAGAATACCCTAGTTCCTTGAGCCAAGAGAGCGCTTCCTTTATGCCCATAAGTTCACCCTCTTCTACCCTTATAGATTTGGACGATTTATATGCATTTTATATAAATTCCATTTTTTTTTGTGTTTTTAAATTTAACAGAGGTATTATTCATCACAAATTTATGTTAGAGTTAAATAAATAATTCATTCTCATATGACAAAAAATGAAAAGTACCACTATGATAAAAAAAACTTAAAAATAATCAAAATTTATGTAAGATTACATAATTACCCCTCAACAAATCCTTCGAATTGAAATCTCAACTATGTATTTCTACAGAAAAATTAATTAAATTTCGTGTTTCTCTCATTTCTTCTCATTATCTCGGCGAAACTATCATTGTCGCTTCCACCTTCCTCTGAGGCGGAGCTAGAAAAGGCTATTGTTACCGCTGGGCATTTCGGGGCCTGAAGCAAGAGAGACGATTTTTTATTGAATGATTAGATTTGAGGATTGGTGTAATTGTGGTTACTACTAGTGCTTCTGATGGGAAATCTAAGGCGAAGAGATTTAGGGGAGCGGGAGCATAGATTGGATAGCAGGCAGATGCGGATGTTTAAGGAGGGAGGGAGGGCTATAGACGCCATCTTTAGGGTGGCGTTTTGAGATTCAAATCCAGGTTTGCAAGTACATGAGAGTGTAAGAGAGAAGTTCGTAATTATTTGAATCTAACGGTAGGGGTAGAGAGAGTGTTTATCTATAGGAAGTTCATAATTTTTAATTTTTAATTTTTTTTATCATAATTTTATTTGTTTATTGTATTTTAATTATGTCTTTAATTTTATTTTAATGATTGTAATGTTGAATTTTAAAAATAAAAGCGTAGAAATGTGAATTTTGTGGAAATGAAGATTTAAGATCCCCTCTAAGATACAATGCATTGGAGATGAGTGTATCTTAGATGGGGACCACCATCTAATACCCCCTCTAAGACCCAATACATTGAAGATGCTCTAAACTACTAATACGTTAAATCAAAATTTAAAAAACCCAGCTAATATTATCTCACAACAGAAAAATGGAGGTAAAAGAATAAGAACTACCTTTAATCAATTAATCATGGACCAATACTCATCCCATCTTTAAACAGAATTTAGTACAAAATGACATTATTGCAATGCCAATGATGATTCATTTTTCTTTGGTATTTGTGCGTGGCCCTATGCTATCATCCATATTTCCATCAATTTCCATTCGCCAACTTTTATTTTTTACGGAGTATTTATTAAACTGGTTTGGTATAATATGATTCCTTTTCTATCCAATCGAATTTAGTGTTGAGAATTTTCAATAAAATATGCACACGCACGCGTTTATCTCACGAATCCTAATTCCCAAAATTGTATTTTCCTTGAGTAAAATATTTCATATTTACTTTGTTGGAAATTTGGTTTTCAATTATCAATTTCTTATAGTATTTCATATTTACTCGTTTAGATTGAGCCGTAGGGTTGAGACTAAATGGTTAGTGTACATTCTGTAATAAGTATTACAACATTTTTTTGTGATCATATCTTTTTGTAATTTCCTATACCTCAAAAAAAATGGGAGATTATACTATATAAACCTCAATGTTGAAATTGTTGATCGAGGGAGTTAAACGGTCATCTTTATGTCCATTACACGTGTGTCTTCCCTATAAATAGAAGTCCATTTCCATAGTTATGACTTAAGTTAAGGGGACATAGTTTAAGACACTTGCACATTCAATATCATACGTACCATCAAAATTATTCATTATACTATCATTTAATTCGTTGCAGCTTCTTGATTTATAGTGCTATAATCGAGAAGACGAATTCAGTTCATGGTAATAATGTGTCAAACCATAAGCAACGAGCATTAACTCGGACAGTATCGATCTCACGTATGGAGATTAAGCCAAGCCTAGCGAACGAAATTGTGGAAACGATGGTTGTAATTTTAGCAAATGCTAGTTGTGTGCTCACTTTTCATGCAAAAAAATAAAATTTTGAGGGTCGAAATCTCACTCGTTTTGGTTTTATTTTGTTACGGATCGGAGTAAAATTATAAATAATGTGGGAATTTATTAAAAGAAAAATAGTATAAAAATTGAATTAGTTAAATAATAAAAGAATATAGAAAGTAATTGTGATTTAGGTGATTTTAGTTATTATGCACAAACTATTAATTACGAGGACATTTTCATGTTTTGTTTAAAATAAAAAATTACCTCCCAATTTGTTAATTTTTAAACTAATTTAGAACCTTTAGGAAATCGAAAATAAAAAATGTAAAATGATTCACATAAAAATACAATAAAAAATTATCTTATATACTTTTTGTCTAAGAAAGATAACTTTTGTGAGAAACTTTTTGTACGTTTTTTTTTTTGTCGAATTTTATTGTCAATGAAGGATAACTTTTATGAGAAACTTTTTATATGTTTTTGTTGTATTTTATTTAATAAAAATGATATGCTATCTATTCGAATGTAACACTTATTTTGTATAATTGATAAAATGTATGATTGAATATTTTTATCCCAAAAGTAGAAGAGAATGATTTCTCCAATATCACCCTTTAATCGAATTAAAATCAAGTTAAATTAACTTAAATGGTATAATGGATTTTGAGATAGCTTAAAGTTTTAACCCATATAAATAAATAAAATATTAACCTCACTATTTTTATTTATAAAGACAAATTCTCAAAATTAAACGCCCATTAAAGGGGAAAAAATATTTTCCCACCGCTATCACACGCTTTCTAACTTACGCTATCATTGTAATGTTTTTTTGATAAATTAAAAATTAAACAAAAAAATTGAGTGTGCCATAATAGACACAAACTCTAATACTTTTGGTCTTAGATGGTTATTTTCTTAATAAATTCATAATAATAATAAAAAAATAAATAAAGATCATGTCACGGTGTATTCGAATTCAAGATCTTTAATTTTAAGTATTAATTATTCTACCGCTAGGCCAACACACGCACGCAGTAGTACGATTTTTTTTTGTTACCTTTTCAAGAATAATTAATTAATTAGTTATCTTATGAGGGAAAATTAATGCTTGAATATAACGTGTTTATAATTGAACTAGACTAACGTAATCGGACTTCTACACTAATCTTTGAAATGTAACCTTAATTTTGGTCATTGAAATGTATTCATATTACACATTTATACATTAGAATTTCCCTTCAAGGATGCCACAAAGAAAAATTTAATAAAAAAAAGTATAGGATAAATATTATTTTAAATTTTAAATTATTATGCACTATCAATTATATCTTAAATTATTAAAAATATTTTTTAAAATTTTAAACTATCAATTTTGTATCAATTATATCATTCGTCTATCTTTTTTAACTCTAAAAATTTGACGTGGCTTCATCGAATGTCATAATGTATTTTGAATTATCCTTTTTTAACATATATTGTATAAAATGACGTTATTATGTGTTTGTGCGTGCGTATGCGCGCGTATTTTGTAATTCAATTAAATATTTCCTTTTCTTTTTGGGAAGTTCATTTATAATTTTGTGAGTGAATAATGTAGTAAAATTCCATAGTAAATAAAGGAAGTAGTTTAGACTTTATCATTTAAAAATTAGTTGTCCAATTCTTCCGCTTCTAGACGGTGTACTTTACGCTACCTCAGTTGTAACTTGTTTTCTCCAAAATGGGCAGTCAAAATGACCGTCCGGGTGGGTCCCACACGCTGAGTAGAATATTGACTGGCGCGTGCAATGCAGTTGATGTTCACGTGGGTCCCACTTTGCCCGCGGATTACCTCGTCGTTTTAGGATCTAACGGTTCGTACGTGATCTGCCCCTAGGTGGGCCCCAGATAACAGCGTTTAGTGCGCGATGCATTCCCGTGCACCGCGCACACCTGATTACTTCCCTTTTTGGTTAGTGAAGTAGTAGTAAAATTAGAAGGAAAAAAAAGAAAAATAAAGAAAGAAAATGGGTAAAGAAGAAAGAAAAGGAGACCAAGACTATGAGCCCCTGCTTATACTTCCATTCGTTTCCATCTCCTTTCTCTCTCTTAAATTCCGTTTGCTGCTACTTTCTCTCTCTACAACTGTCCCTTTCGGTCGTCGTCATTTTCACTCCGCCTTCGCGTGTTTCTTGTGTACGGGTGAGAGGCCTTGTGAGGAGCGGGCGGAGGAGGGGCAGTGCTGTAAATTCGAGCTCCATTAGAGTGTTATCGGGATTATCTGAAGCCGTCGAGGAAAGTAGAGGCTCTCGCCGCTCGATCGAGGTTTGTTTTAAGTCGTATTTCTCAATTTTTCCCGTGGATCACTGAATATGTTTACGAATTTTAGGGTTTATGAAGTTTCCTTCTTGTGTTTACTTTAACGCGATTTAATTTTGGGGGAATACTTCATGCTGGTGATTTTTATTTTTGGGGATTTTGGCCTTTGGTTCAAGGTTTGATTGTTTCTGGTTTCTTAGCTGAATTTTGGATACTTGTTCTTTTCAATTTATGGGAAGCGAGACTTGGTGGTAAAATGACCTCTGTCGGCTGTAAATTTAGTCAACACAACAGGCTGAAAAGAAAGGGGATAGATGGAGGAACTAGGGCTTAATTGTTTGACTTCGCTTGGAATCCCCGTTTATTTAAGGGAATTTTATCAAGTGCGAAGAGTATAAATAAGTTTGTGCGTCATTGCTGATGGATACTGTGCTAGACATGTAGCATAAGTTTTTATATTTGAAAGCTTCATTTATATGTCAGAGGCCTAATTTGAGATGCTCTTGAAACTGTGAAAGGTAGTTCCTTTTATTTTATGTTTGGGTGCTTCTTTCTTTGCCAAGGAAAGGTTTTGGGATGGAGTATGTGTTAAATTGATAATATTTTGTTTGTTTTTCCTTGTTAGGATTTTGGTTATAAGGTTGAGGCTGGAAGTACTAATGCAAATGATATAAGAAGATTTTCAAGGTTGTGTGCTGCTGCTATACAAACACCGAAAAATGTTGGAGGGTCCGAAGTTTACTGGAATTATAGGCCTAAACAACAATCATGACAATTATGATTTTTCGCATTTCTATCGCAAGCTCAATGAGGGATCAAATATGTCAACTGAAAGTTATGGGAGCTTGCAGTTGAGCAATGGTGGAGGCTCTGTTGCCATGTCAGTGGACAACAGCAGTGTTGGATCTAATGATTCCCACACTCGTATCTTGGGCCACAATGGCCTCAGGCATGTCAAAGACTATACTGTTGATGCCAGTGTTAATCACGTGAGAGTTTCTCATGGGCTGAGTGATGACGCCCTAGCTCGAGCTTTGATGGATCCTAGATATCCTACTGAGGGACTCGGTAATTATGATGAGTGGACAATTGACTTGAGGAAGCTGAACATGGGACCTGCTTTTGCTCAAGGTGCATTTGGAAAGCTCTACAAAGGCACATATAATGGCGAGGACGTTGCAATTAAGCTTTTGGAGAAGCCAGAGAATGATGCAGAGAGGGCCCACTTGATGGAGCAGCAGTTTCAACAAGAAGTAATGATGTTGGCTACACTGAAACACCCGAATATTGTTCGCTTTATTGGCGGATGCCGAAAACCACTAGTCTGGTGTATTGTGACAGAGTATGCCAAGGGGGGTTCGGTCCGCCAATTCTTGACAAAACGTCAGAACCGTTCAGTACCCTTAAAGTTGGCCGTAAAACAGGCCTTGGATGTGGCCAGAGGGATGGAATACGTTCATGGATTAAATTTGATTCACCGGGACTTGAAGTCTGACAATTTACTAATTTCTGCTGACAAGTCAATCAAGATTGCTGATTTTGGGGTTGCTCGTATAGAGGTGCAGACAGAAGGAATGACACCAGAAACAGGCACATATCGGTGGATGGCCCCGTAAGTTACATTCTTCTTCCTTTTGGGATGCATTTTCTCAGTTCGATTTATCTCTTTTTTACATAGATATTATGAATTTATTTGTTCATTAACTTATTAACTTCCTATATATTCAGTGACTCCTGTTTTTCTGGGAATTATAAGTTTATTTTCTCAGCCTGATAATTCACCCTTTTTTTATTGTTTTTATTTCTTTATTGCTTCAAGAGCCAATATATTATCTTACCATTCCTTATTATTGGAAAATCAGAGTTTTCTACCATTTATGTCTATGGTCCATGCTTCACGATGATGATAATATTGCAAGAGTTTTATGTAGTACATCCTGCCCTAGCCAAAAGTGGTTTGCTTATATGGCAGTATCCAGTGTTTGAGTAGTTGATATCTTTTGCTGTCACTATCAGAAATATATTATGTGTTTAGTGCTGTCTTCTTCTGTCTCCACCAGGCACCAGCGTATGGTGTCTTTGAAGTGGGCACTGTATGAGTTTTCTTAAACTTGTATGTTCCATGAAACCTGCACATTGGTTAGGGAAACATGTAGTCGACTATGAGTCGGTTGATATTTTGTCCATTTTGATAGATGTAATCATCCCTCTGACTCTCACTATATGTATAGATAATTGCTGCAGTTGGAAAAAACTTAATGAGCTGTTCTCTTGTATTTGCTTATTCATGCTTTTCTTCTAGTTTTCAAGGCTCTTTAGTTTGGGGGTGTATATGATAGTTGGGCTCCGGGAGGGGGAGATGAAAGAAAAATTACCTACTTGACCCTTAGCCCAATTATGATACTTGGCTAACAAAAATCCCCAATTTGGGGGGGGGGGAGTGGATTGTTAGTGTGGACAATTTAAAAGATATAATTAAAGGGCAAGTATGGTTAGGTTCCATTTATATAGAAATAATTCTCGATGTTAAAACACAGAGCTAGGGGGCAGATCTTTGAATATATAAGAGAAATCTAGTGGATAGGAACTGTCATGCCTAGACTACTCCAGGCCCCATGGGAATGGACCACATAATAATAGCAATGGGGAATACTAAGGTGTAATCAACATCAGTATGCTGCTAGGAAGATTCCAATTAAGGGTTGATTTTCTACCATTCTAGATGCCCTCAGACTAAACCTAAGTGTTGCTGTATTTTCTGAAATACTATAGTACTGCATTACACCTTTTTGGAGGAGTTATCATTACCTTTTGCATCATTCCTTTGCATGTCTTATTATCAATAAATGATTGTGTCTGATCTGATGAGACTCGAATAACAATGCCTAGCTGACAGACTAAAATATCACTGTTGGTGGTGGTAGGTAGAATTGAATTTTATGCATCACTGTTGGTGGTGGTAGTTAGACTTGAATTTTATGCTGCGGCCCAGAATAAGAAAAAGAGTTTGGGCTGTTAAATTTGTTGCATCTCTTGAGTTCAATATAGAGGCTATAATACTTCTCCATGATGAGCGCTCTTCATTCATGCATCTAGACCTATATGCAGTTCAGACATCACTGCATTCAAACGTCTCGACATGGTTATCAATCTTTTCATGGTTTTATAGTTGTTGCATTTGTCTTGAAGCATCAAATTATGTACATGGGTTTCTTAGTACGTTGATCTATGAAATTTCAGGGAAATGATCCAGCATAGGCCTTACACCCAGAAAGTTGATGTATATAGCTTTGGGATCGTACTGTGGGAGCTGATCACAGGGATGCTCCCATTCCAGAATATGACTGCTGTGCAGGCAGCATTTGCTGTTGTGAACAAAGGAGTTCGCCCAACCATCCCTAATGACTGTCTTCCCGCCTTGAGTCAGATCATGACGCTTTGTTGGGATGGTAATCCTGATGTTAGGCCTTCCTTCAGCGAGGTGGTCAGAATGCTTGAGGCTGCCGAGACAGAGATCATGACTAATGTGAGAAAAGCTCGTTTCAGGTGCTGTATGAGTCAACCGATGACAACAGATTGATGCAGAGAAGAAATCTAGAAGTGTTAAACAGAGTAAAGAAAGTGGAAAGGAGAAACTGGTTTCCCGTCAGCTTTATGTATGTATCAGGCTTAATTTCTTTCCTCGATAGAGAAAAGGCGAGGAAGATTATGATAATAACTGCTTGTTTTGATTTTTTCCCCCTTCTCTTTTTTTAACTTTATGGATTTGAGATACCAAATTAGTGGTAATAGAAGAGATTTGATGTGTATTTATGCATTCCTTTGTGTTATATAAAAAGTTGCCTTCTTTAGTTCAGTCTCTGTTGATCTCTTACTGCAGCAGGCGACCTCGTTTCATTTGATCCTTGGCTGTTGTTGCTCCCTGCAGTTTGCTCTGATTTGACGAGATTACGACGAGCTGTGTGTTCCTCTCAGGGCTGCTTTCTCTGTTTTGATGTTCCATTGGAATTTCTTGTACAGAAAAAAAAAAAAAAAAATATGATGGCTGAGCAAAAGCGTTACCTACTTATTTGGATTTTCTTGGATGAGCTCTTGATTGGTTTTAAATTCTTTGTACTTTTTAATTGTATGGATATGAATTGCTTGATTTAAAAGCATACCATAAAAATATGTAAATGTTCTACTTTCCATGGATAGTAAGTGTATCATCTGTGCATCGACATAGTGGTACCTCGTCCAATATTTATGGTATACCTACGAGGGTAAATATCACTTTATGTATTAATTCATTAGCATTTTAAGGAATATATTATATTGGTCGGATAAGTGCACTAAAAATATCATTTTTTTCTTATTTATGTCTTAATGTTTTTTTTTTTTTCCGGCATCGGAGCTGTGACATAGATCAATAGAAATTCTAATAGGCACCCAACGTTGCCTTTTGGGGCTGATTTTTTTTTTCTTTATTTTAAATAAGGTAATTACACATGTGTGCAAAACGATGTTTCCTCGTGTGTGAAACTACGGATTACACTTCAGCCCTCAAACTCATTCGTGACTGTGACGACGCGGAGGCTCCCACTGTCGCGATGCAAATAATCACCAACGAAGAAGAAGGCACTTTGTCGCAACGTGAAAGAAGAAGGCCTGAGATTCTGAAAGAGGTATTTTTTTAGAGTGTCGATTCATGCTATCTTTTTGATTCATGGTCGACTGCCATTTTAGCTAATTGAGGGTTTCTGGAGTTATGCTAATTGATTTGTGTGTATTTCTGGAGTTAAACAACTGTATACGAACAAATAACTGGGTGAATCGATGTTTTGGGGTGAAGGTTCAGTTGAGTCTCGCAACAAGCTAGGGTTCATTGATTTTTCCCAAAATTTAGAAGTGTAATCCGTAGGTTTGAGGAAGAAAATGTATTTTAATGTGTGGCCACGTTTCACACATATGTGTAATTCCATTTATTTATTTATTTTTAATTTTTTGGCCTAAAGTAGCCACGTAAGGCGCCTATTAGGATTTTCGACGATTCATGTCACGACTCTGATGCTTATTATTATTATTATTATTATTATTATTATTATTATTATTATTATTATTATTATTATTATTATTATTATTATTATTTTCGGGACATGAATAAGAAAAAGTGATACATTGAGTACTTCTATACACTTATCCGAACGATAGAACATATTCGTTAAAACGCTAATACATTGAAACATAAAAGTGACATTTACCATACTTATAAATACTCTATTTGCCTCACTTCATTTGATTTATCAACATGGTTATTTTGAAGGATAAAAGATTGTGCTGGGTTTATATTAAATACTCCCTCCGTCCCAATAAAAGTGGCCACTTTTTTTTGGGCACGGAGATTAAGAAGGGGATTGTTATGTTTTAATTGAGTGTGACCCACCAAAATTAGTGAGTAATTTTTAGAAAGTGACCTACAATTGTTGACCAAATTAGTGAGTAATTTTGACATTTTTAGAAAGTGGCCTACAATTGTTGACCAAATTAGTGAGTAATTGTTGACTTAATTAAAGTAAATTTTTGCCATTTTTAGAAAGTAGCCACTTTTAATGGGACACCCAAAAAGGAAATGTGGCCACTTTTATTGGGACGGAGGGAGTATTGTGTAACATGATTATTCAAAAGAAAATAAATATCGACGTGATTATTTAGAAGGATACGATTGTAGTAAAATAAATAAAGTGAAAATTTAAAATGTTCTATTATTTAAATTATATATGAAAAATGTCATCTTTTATAAACACAAACATTATATTTTCTACTCTTTAAATACTCTTGATGTTGATGCATTTGCTTGATTTTTTGTGAGTGTCTTACAAATTTGACTGATTTAACATCTATCAATCATAAATGTGTAAGAAAAATATATAAACATAACAATTTGACAGCTATCAATCAAGAGTTCATCTAACAGCCCGAGCGACTAGATCATCTAGCCATCCAGATCATCTAGCCGCCTGGTATAATGATCTGACCGCTTGGACGGTTAAATGATCTAGCCACTGGCTAGATAAACTCTTGACTGATAGCTATCAAATTGTTCTTTTATCAAATTTTTCTTACATATTATTGACTGATAGTTGTCAAATGCACTAAATATATAAGTTTTTTTTTTTTTTACAAAAATCAAGTAAAAGTAATTATTTAAAATGAAAATAGATCAAATAACACGGGATAATCTAAAAAAAAGATACTTCCTTCGTCCTATTTCAAATGTTTTAAAACTCTAGTATTATCTTATAATTTTAAAACATTTGAAATGAGATGGAAGAAGTACATTGGGGGGATAAAGTATTAATTTAATATAATAATTAGCTAATGTAATCTATATAAAAATGTAATGCGTGTATATAGAGTAGCATGAATTATACATAAGGATAATATATCTAAGGGTTAATTGTCCATAAAACACTGAACTTTCATCCAATTCTGGTTTTGCACACAAACTTTGAATTGCGGCGTGATAATTACTAAACTTTTGATTTTATCTGATTTTGCTACTAATCCAAATTCCGGCCAAATACCAAGCTAATATATAATATGGTGCGGCAATTTTGACGTGGCGTATTTATTCTTGCGTGACAATTAGTTGGCAAAATAATATTTTTTATTTAATTTCTTATCAATAAAAAAAAGAACACAAAGCAAATACTTAACTCAAATTGTCAATAATTTAATATATCAAATCAAAATAGTATTTTTTTTGTTGAATTAATTAATTGAATAAATTCAATAATAGTAAGGGGATTCTTCGAATTTAGGTGTGTCAGCCAAAGAACATTTTAATTATCAATAACTTAATATATAAAAAATTTATTTAGCTAAGTAATAAAGTTTATTAAATTTTCATTATCTAAAGTTTAATTTTTTTATAAACTATATATATTTATACTATTTGAACGACCTCTATTTTATATATTGGAGTAATCAGTTGTGAAATACTGAACTAGAAAAAAATTGATTTAAATTTGAGAATTAAAAAAATACTATTATTTGATTTGATATATTAAGTTATTGACAATTTGAGTTATTTGTTTTGTGTTCTTTTTTTATTAATAAGAAATTAACAATAAATACGTCACGTCAAATATTGGCACGCCATATTAGTCTGATATAAGACTGGAATTTGGATTAGTAGCAAAATCAGATAAAATCTAAAGTTTAGTAATTTTCACGCTACAGTTCAAAGTTTGTGTGCAAAACCAGAATTGGACGAAAATTCAGTATTTTATAGGCAATTAATCCTATATCTAAAATTACATTTTTATGGTTAATAAATACTCCTTCTATCCAACAACCACAAGTGTGTGCATCACTTTTGATGATATGAGTTTTAATAAAATATTAGATTAAATAAACGGATTGAGAGTTGAAAAATTGATTCACTTTATTATAAAATAAAAGTAAGAAACAAAGTAGGTAGTGTCCAAAAAGGCAAAAAGGATAAATACACACTCTATATGACGTCTCAAAATAAAAATAAGGGCACACGCTTATGGAATGGAGGAAGTAATACCCATAAAAAATTATTTTTATTTTTGTTAAGAAAAAAACTTTAGTATAAAATTAGAGGAGTTTTTATCTTCTAGACTGAGTTTCAGCTTCTCATAGCGAAATGCGAGGAGTTTTTTTATCTTGTACACGAGTTGTATATTACGCTGCGTTAGTTGTATGACTGTATCTTGTAACCCCGTGAGCCGTGACGGACAGCAAAATATGACCGTCGGAGCGGGGCCACACGCTCGTTAGACCGGCGCGTGTATGCAACTATGTATTCCACTTTGTCTTAAGATGTGCGGCTACGATGAGGCCAGCCGCCACGCGGCAGCGGTATTACGCAAACGCTCCGTGCGAGCGGTTGCACTGGATAGCTACTCATTTAATTAGCGCAATAGTAAATTAAATAAAAAAAGAAAAATGGGAAAAAAGGAAAGAGAAAGGAGACGAAGACTAGAGAAACTCTGCTCATACTTCCATTCATTTACATCTTCTCTCTCTGAATAATCTGCTGGTGCTGCTTTCTCTCTCTAGAGCTGCCCTTCTTCGACGTCGTCGTTTCTCTCCATCGGAGCGTGTCTCTTGTGTAAAGGTGAGCAGGCTTGTGAGGAGTGGGCTGGACGAGGGGCAGAGCTGTAAATTGACCGAGCTCCGCTGGAGTGCTTTTGGGTTTACTTGTAGCCTGCGAGAAAGTAAAGGCTCTCAGCTCTCGATCGAGGTGCATTTTTCTCTTCGTTTCTCGATTCTGCCCTCGGATCACCGTGTGTTTTTGCGAATTTTAGGGTTTATTACGTTTTTCGTTGCTGTATTTGGTTTTAAAAAGGAGATATATTTTTTGGAGAATAATCTTTCTTTTCGTTGGTGGGATTTTGTTTCCATGGAAAGTTCTGATTTTTTCGGCAATTTTGGGTATTTACTCCTTTGATTTTCTTGCAAGTGATTCTGGTTAGCTCAATTGACTGAAAAAGAAAATGGGTTTACTAATGAATCTAGGCTTGATCGTTTGAATTCATACTAGTATGATCAAATTTTTGGCGAGTTCTGGTGGAAATTGTGGTAAACTTCAAGAGTATATCTTCGTCTGTAGTTTTAGATGTAGGAAGCTTCATTAATAGATTGGAGCTGTCCTTTGAGAAGGTCCTGGAGTTCTATATGAATGATCAGCGGTAACTGTGAAAATTGATTTTGTTTTGTGGGTTTTAATTTGGTTGCTTTTCTGATTAACTGCGGAAGGTTCTGAATATATTGAGTGTATGTTAAAATTTGTTAAATTTATATATTTTTTGGTTTAAGGTTTGGTCTTCGAGCTTGAGGCTGGAAATACTAATGCAGAAGGTATAAAAAGATTGTCGAGGTTCCGTGTTGCAGACTGCATATAAACTCTAATAAGAAAATGTTGGAGGGTCCCAAGTTTACTGGAATTGTAGGCCTAAACAATAATCATGATAATTATGTCATGCATTTTTATCACAAGCTCAATGAGGGATCAAATATGTCGACCGAAAGTTATGGGAGCTTGCAGATGAGCAATGGTGGAGGCTCTGTTGCGATGTCAGTAGACAACAGCAGTGTGGGGTCAAACGATTCCCACACTCGTATCTTGGGTCACAACGGCCTCAGGCATGTCAAAGACTATTCTGTCGCTGCCAGTGTCAATCATGGGAGAGTTTCTCAAGGGCTGAGTGATGACGCACTCGCTCAAGCTCTGTTGGATCCTCGATATCCTACTGAGGGACTTGGTAATTATGATGAGTGGACAATTGACCTGAGAAAGCTGAACATGGGACCTGCTTTTGCTCAGGGTGCTTTTGGGAAGCTCTACAAAGGCACATATAATGGTGAGGATGTTGCAATTAAGCTTTTGGAGAGGCCGGAGAATGACGCAGAGAGGGCACACTTGATGGAGCAGCAGTTTCAACAAGAAGTAATGATGTTGGCTACGCTTAAACACCCAAATATTGTCCGCTTTATTGGCGCATGCCGAAAACCCATGGTGTGGTGTATCGTGACAGAATACGCCAAGGGAGGGTCAGTGCGCCAGTTCTTGACAAAACGTCAGAATCGTTCAGTGCCCTTGAAATTGGCTGTCAAGCAGGCCTTAGATGTGGCTAGGGGGATGGCATATGTTCATGGATTAAATTTGATTCACCGGGACTTGAAGTCTGACAATTTACTAATTTCTGCTGACAAGTCAATCAAGATTGCTGATTTTGGGGTTGCTCGTATAGAGGTGCAGACAGAAGGAATGACACCAGAAACTGGCACATACCGTTGGATGGCCCCGTAAGTTTTATTCTTCTCTTTCTTTTTGTGCCTTGCTTTTTTAGCTGGTTGATATTATACTTGTGCACTTGGGGATGACGACATCCTTTTTTCTTCCCTACCATCCTGGGCGTCTAGAAATGCTCCCTTTTTCTCCTAGGAACCGTAGATTAGTTTTCTGAGCTCAATCATCTAATTGCTCCTTTTGAACTTATCCTTTTTGAAGACTATCTTAGCAAGTGCCTGTGCATGCCTTTGGGTAGGCAACTATATCGTCATTTTTGGATTCGGAGTGTTTTTTGCATGCTAATGGCCCATCATTGTTTTGGATTCAGAGTTGGAAGAGTTTCATTTATTTAACTACATCTTGCCGTAGCCCCGAAAAGTTTCTTTTTGTGGCATCGATACCCTCCTTCAAATTTTGTATCCAGTGTTGGAATGAATAATTTCTCCCACCACTGTGTTTTTTGAAGTCTAAACTTGCGTATTTTCAATTGTAAACTAGGGATAAATGACATGTTATTTGACCGTGAGATAAAATTGGTAATTGTTCATGGTAGACAGATGTTATTACATCTTATTATTCTTTGTTACACCTTTTAAAACAATTTTTTTTTTTTTGCTCTTTTAGCTATATCCCCCCCCCCCCCCCCCCCCCCGCGACTCTGTCTTTCTCCCTCTCCCCACCTCTTTTTTGTATAAATAATTTCCCTTCTGGATTTAATCAGTTAATCAGAATATGGTGGTAGCAACATACGGCTGATTGAAGTTGTTAGTCATCTCAAGCTAAATAGAAGTTACTGTATTAGCTGAGATAGTTTTCAAGCATATTTGTAGTTTATTGGAGGAGTTCTCAAGAATATTTGTAGTGCCCCCAGACAAAATTGTTAGTGGCCACCAGGACAAGTGGTTCTATTTTGATGAAAATGTGTGCATTTGAGCTCCCAAGCTGCATATGCAAATTCTAGATTACTAAAATTAGTAGACTCGAGAGTGACCTCAAGAAGTGATTAGTGAATTAGTCACCAGAAGTCCAAATTGAATTTTTGGTGTCTGATTGGCTGGGAGTGGTGGAGATGTTTGATTTTTGTGGGACAACAGTAATGCATTGCAGGAACCTATCAACAAGCAATGGGAAGAGTGGTATCTTGTTGCCAGCAATTTCACTGTACAGAATAGATTTTAGATTGTACTGAACCTACTGAACCATTAAATTTTTTGCTACAAATAGCCTTAAGTTCTTGAAGATTAGTAAATAAATATGAAGTTTGTGGTAATGCACTTGCACTACTCGAGTTCAGGATAGAGAAAATGTTAAGTTTCCTTGTCGCACTTCAGATCAACTGGGACGTTGCGTTTAAAATTCTCAACATGGTTCTTACTCGTTTGTATACGCATTGCACTTAGTACCTTGTGCTATGAAATTGCAGAGAAATGATCCAACACCGGCCTTATACCCAGAAAGTTGATGTATATAGCTTTGGGATTGTCCTGTGGGAGCTAATCACAGGGATGCTCCCGTTCCAGAATATGACTGCCGTTCAGGCAGCATTCGCTGTTGTGAACAAAGGTGTTCGGCCAACCATCCCTAACGAGTGCCTGCCTGCTCTGAGTCAGATCATGACGCTCTGCTGGGATGGGAATCCTGATGTTAGGCCATCCTTCAGCGAGGTGGTCAGAATGCTCGAGGCTGCAGAGACGGAGATCATGACTACTGTGAGAAAAGCTCGTTTCAGGTGCTGTATGAGTCAACCGATGACTACAGATTGATGCAAAGAAGAAACTAGAAGTGTTAAAAAACAATGTATAAGAATCGGAAAGGCGACTGATTTGTCAGGTTTATGTATGTATGATCATCAGGCTAAATTTCTTTCCTGGGTTAGAGATAAGGAGAGAAAGTTTATGATAATAACTGCTTGTTTTGATTTTTAACTTTGTGGATTTAAGATACTGTTTTTAGTGGTAATAGAGATCTGATGTGTATTTATGCATTTGAAGCCCACTTGACAAAGAATAGAATTCTCCCTTGAGCTGCAGAATCTGACGATGTCGATCAACGGCGATGCCGGCGAAAGAATCTGAGACGTCCAATGCATAATATACTTACATGTATTAGTTGTGTGAAGAATTTGTAGGTGGAGTTGGTATCTGTTTATTTTGTTTTTGTTACAAACAACGGAAATGGAGGGTTGCATGATTAATTTTCTAAAATTTTGTATGTCTTTACTTGTGCAGTATATTGTTGTTACATAGAAAAGTTATTAACTAATTTTTCCAAATTGTGCAGCATTCTCGTGGTGTGGTGGTTGTGAACATATGTTCTCATGCAACGATCTGTTGTTTATAATCTTTAAGGGGGCGTTTATTTGGAAGAAGTAGGCTTGAGCTTGATAGATAAAAATAGTAAGGTTAGTTTCTTTTTATTTAGATGGATTGAAATTTTGGAATATCTCAAAACTCTCGACTATTTCAATCATTTGAGTTAATTTTGCTTAATTTTTGTTCTATTAAAATGGTGAGAATGATCTTTCTCTTGAGGATAAAAATATATATTCTATCATGCATCTTGTCAATCATGAAAAATAAATATTCCTTAAGAGATGATAATCTTTTTTTCTTTATGTCAATTTATTTATTATGAGTATTACTTAGATTTGGCATTAAAGTGTTGGCGTTTATATGTACGATTTGTGACGGTATATTAATTTAAGAGCATATTCTTTTTGGTGAGTAACCAGGGATGCCATTTTTTGGTGTGAAAGCCAAATATATTTTAATTTAATTAATTTGTTCGTGTAAGTTTAATTGGAAATGAAATGGAATAAAATAAAGGAGAGGAATAGTAATAATAACTATTATTTTTTTAGGGTGCATTTACTTTGATGGAAAATGAGAGAAAAAATATATTTTCACCTATTTTTCACCATTTTCACATAATTACTTTGATGGAAAATTTTCTCCGGGCATGGTTGAATATTTTCTTGGACAACTACTTTTCACTCATTTTCTCTCCAATATTGGATATTATCCTAAGTAAGGGGTGTGAAAATATTTTTCAACATTCTCTCATCTTTTGTAAACATATAATAAAAAAAGAAGAAAAATATAATATTTTCTTATCCATCATTTTCCAATAAAAATTTTACAACCAAAGTAAACACACTCTGAGTGTTTGGTTTAACAATAAAAAGGAATCACTAGCTAGTAAGAGTTGAAGGATAACAAATTGGGTGCTTGGATTAATTATACCCTCAACTCTCAAGTAAGGATAATTGTTAACACATTACCCAAATCAAACAACAACTAATGGATTCAATTAATTGAATTCATTTCCAACCTCCAAAAACGCGCAACCAAACATGGGTTTAGGGTGCGATAACAAAAAAGGGGTATATAGCAAAAAAAGTTTATCATTTTAAATTTTATTTTATTTTTCCTCATTTTCTATGAAAAAAAAAAGAAAAAAGAATTTCACAATTTTTCATTTCTCATTTTCACTTCAGGGAGAAATAAATATTATCACATAAAAAATGAAGGAATAATATTATCACTTCTTGAAATGAAAACAAGGTATGAGAAATGGTGAAAGTTTATTTTGTAGAAAATTAATGAAAACAAATAAGGCATTTAAATGGAGAAATTTTTTATTATCCCTCCATTTCCCTCCATAAATTTATCGATCAAAGAGACTTTGCCCTCGTACGAGATTGTAGGCCCTAAAAATTTAATGATGGGCTGTTGCAGAAATAAGGTATATATATTTAGGGCTCGTTTTGGTAAGGTTATACATCTTGAGAAACTAAATGTAGCCAATCAGTTTCATCTATCATGCATCATCACGCAATTTTTGCATTACTATACGAATACGAAATTAATTTCAGTTTCCTACAGTGGCGGAGCCAGGAATTAATTTGGGAGGGGGCTGAACTTACACGGGGTTCGGAGGTGACAGTCCTCGAGAATTTTTTTTTGGACATTCCGTGTATTTAAGACATTATTTTATTAAAAGACAAGCATAATAATAATAATAAAGAACAACATTTTTTATAGATTATATAATTTAAATATATAACAAATTATTTTCTATACATTACAAATTTTTTTACGACATTCTGTATTTTTAAAGCATTTTTTATTAAAAGACGAGCATAATAGTAATTATAAAGAACATCATTTTCATATACTATATAGTTTCAATATATTACAAACTTTTTTTTTTGTCATTTCGTACATTTTAGACATTTTTTTATTAATATACAAGCATAATAACAATAATAACGAACAATATTTTCATAAATTATATATTTTCAATAAATTACAAGTTAGAATCAATAATAATAAAATACAAGCATAGTAATAATAGCAAACAAATTTTTTTTGGACATTCCATCCATTTTAGGCATTTTCTATTAAAAGGCAAGCATAATAGTGGTAATAATGTACTCCATAATATTTTTATAGATTATATAGTTTTAAATAATACAATTATCCTTAAATTAATTATAAATGGAAGAATATAACAAGCTAATCAACTTTTGTAAAATAATTTTTTTATAATATAAACATATATCTATATATATATATTTTTAAAAAAACTCAAAATTTGGGAGGGGGGTTCAGCCCCCCCTAGCCCCCCGGCTACGCCCCTGGTTTCCTAAGTAATATATACGTAGCTGAGCTAACAAAAACTTGATCAATTGAAAAGACTAATTAAGTGATATCGAGAACTGGTGTATGATTGTTGTTGTTGTTGTTTTTTTTTTTTTTTTTTAAGAATTAATTAATTTATTTAAATTAAAGGGTGATCGCTGACAGGTAACGCTCTCACCGGTGTAATCGGTGCAATATTGGCGATGATGTTATCTCAATCTATTTCATTACCTCTTAACCCCTCAACATTTGTTGCATTTTCTATCATGCGCGTGTCCGTTTATTAATTTCGGGCCAATTAATATGGATGAAATAGCTTCGGCATTAAATTGCTTTTAAATCGTGAAAGATACACATTGATGCATTTAATACACACACACACACACACATATATATATATATATATATATATATATATATATATATATATATATATATATAGGGAGAGGTTCAAGAAAGAACCATAAATAAAAGAAGACCGGAGAACCATTTTCAGCCATTCGATCATCAAGATCTACGGTGGATGCATCATCTTGTTGGATGAATGCAGATCCTGGGTTCGAATCCTGAATGGAGCATTTTTTTTAAAATTTTTTAGTGCATTAATTTTAACAGCAAATGCATTAATTTTTACAGTAGATGCATTAGATTTGATGGTTCTCCCGTTCTCACAAATAATGTTGTTGGGTCAACGTTATTGTTGTTGTTGGGAAACGTTAATCCAAGTTTTGTAAGAGTCAAGTAAACATGACATATGAGTTAAGTTGTCGTTATGGGTCTCACCCTTTTTAATTATTGAACGACTGAATTTTCTTTAAATTACCCCTAGGCCATAGGTTTACCATAGTAACTAATTTTCTTTTTCATGCAAAAAGAGGAGTAATACTCATAACTAATTAATTTTTTTAGCATAACCTAATTATTAATAACTTCTATGGAAGACGTCCGAGATGATTACGGATCTCAAAATTGACCTTATTATTAGTTTTATACTTCAAATAAAAAATGAACCTTGATATTATAAACTACAAAATTATCAATGAAGATCACATCATGTGCATGTGCATGTGCATCTAACATCAATATTTCTCGTTGGCAATATTACAAAAAATAAAAAGGCTCTAATAACTTAATTAATTAACATTGTTTGGATCTCACATAATGGTCAATAGAACTATGTAAAGGGCGCGCGTCTATTAAGAATCAAATAAAAGTGGCCACAATGAAATAAAATTGATACTTGAAATATTCCATAAATGGCAATTTTTATATGTGGAAAGAGGAAGAAACAGTTACAAAACCAAAAGTCTTAGTAAATATCCAAATGGTGCAATCAAATCTGGAAACGCATCCAAATTAACGCAGATGAGACACAATTGCTATTTGGGAAAGTTTCCCATGTTATGTTTCTATACATATGATATTATTCTATATTAGCCTTTTATTCAAGAGATATTCAATGCGAAAATGTACACGAGCTTAAATTACTCCCTCCGTCCCGCGAGTCTTGACACGTTTGGGTTCGGCACGGAAATTAAGGAGTTGTAGATTAGTGTTTTAAATGTGCAATTAATAAAGTATAAAATTGATAAAGTATGAGAGAGAAGGTAATAAAAGTGATAAAGTATGAGAGATAATATAATAAAGGTGATAAAGTAGGAGAGAGAATGTAATAATTATTGCCCAAAAAGGAAACGTGTCAAGATTCGTGGGACGGCCCAAAAAGGAAAACGTGTCAAGACTCGCGGGACGGAGGGAGTAATATATAGATGATTCATAAGTTTTCACCCGCATGTTTATTTTCCTGTAATACACACCACGTGTGCAATATAAAACATTATATTGTAAGCAATAATAGAAGGAAATTAATACAAACATCGAAAAATATTACAACAATAGGGATAGTTAAGAAAAAACCTAAAATTCCTAATTAATTTGATCACTTCAAACAACCAATATTAATTGAGATGTTGAGTTGGAGAGTTGAGATGGAATTTCTTGGAATCTTTCTTTCCAACAAGCAAACATAAGCATATCCATCAAAGATTACAAACCGTAATGTTTTTTATTTATTAATATTTTCAAATTGTTATCGCGTTTCCCCCACTGTCCAAGACACTGTTATTGAATAAAGATCTCAATTATGTAAGAATATGACCAAAATGGTCAAGAAACAATATCTAAATTAATGGACAAAATGTTTGGTGGGGTGAATTGCACATGGATATGGTTGGCTGAGTTGCACATCAATTTAATTAAATCCTTAAATTTCCCTTTATCTTTTTCCTTTCATTACTAAATTGAATGAGTGGACTAAACCAACCACTAGAAAACAGTGAAAGATATAATATACATAAAATAAGATACATCAATTAAAATAAAAGATCATATATAACGAAGAAGGTCGGACGAAGTTTGAGAGAGAGAAATATTAAAATATTTCGTTTTGATTTATGACATGTAGTTTCAAACATGGAGGGCTAAGTTGATGTTGAATTCGAGAGTCCAAAGCACAAAGTCTTAATTTATTAGTACGATATTAAATTAATTCCACATATTTAAAACTCTCAACTATGTGAACTTTACATTATTTTAGTTAAAACAACTCTATCATGGCTTGATGATAGGCCTAGTTTTGCACGTCTTTATTCCTTTTCTTGGAGTATACTATTCAATCCAATCAAAAGTTAAATATTAGAAAATTTGAGCCTATTATACTATTGGCTGGCGGGCTCAAATTTTAGGTGTCAAATCTAAATATGTTTTTAACTTTTTTTTTTTTGATCAGAAAAAGAGGATGAATTAAACATTTGGCACCAGAGGTACCGAAGGAGTTACACAATTACATGAGAAATTGATCTAGACATCCATGAGGAGAAACACATCTCCTTATCATTCAATTTAAAAATCTTGTTCCAACTCCATAGTCTAACTTTAATCTCCCCAATCAAGCTTTGAACTTCCCAATTGATCTAAATATGTTTTTAACTAAATCATAAATTCGATAAATTAATCAATATTTATTAAAAAAAAATACTATAATTATTACTTATTTACGTACGGTTGTTTTTTTATGTATATTTTTTTGTGATGATAAAATAATATAACGAAATGTCCAGAACTGGTAAATAAGGAATTAATTAAGCGCACCAAATTAAATTTACATGTATACCCACAAAAATCTAGGAGAGATAGAGTATAAATCACTTTCTTAAATTGGTTTATTAGACATTTGAAGAAAACATATAAAAGAAAGCACATGCCCTGATGTGATCATTCTTAGAACAAAACATTAACAAATTAATACAAGAGATCATACAAGCTAATTAATAGGTGAAGATTCAATCTTTGTGAGGGTAAAGACGAACAGGCAATCCCTTGGCCGGAATGGGCATCGGATTTACAACGATTTTCTCATCGGGAATGATTTTCTCCCACCGGAATCTCCTCACTAGGTGGTGCATGAACACCAAGATCTCCAATCGGGCGTACTCTTTGCCGGGGCACATCCTCGGCCCGCCCCCGAACGGGACGAACGTGTACGGGGCGGGGCCCGTTCCCTCGAATCTTGACGGGTCGAACTTCTTAGGGTCCGGGAAGACGTCCGGATTTATGTGGGTTGAGTTTGCGCTCCAATAGATCTGTAACATATAGTATAGTTAATATAAATTATAGTACTACTATGACCAATTATTTAATTTGTGGAGATATGTATATGTGTAATTACCTTCCAGCCCTTGGGGATAGTGAAGCCGTTATACATGAAATCTGATAGGGCTTCTCTGAAAGCGCCCTGAAGAGGCGGCGCAAGTCTTAAAACCTCACATGCTACATTCCATGAATATTTCATTTTTTGGATATCTTCCCAATTCAGCAATTCTCCTTCCTTCTTCGAATTCGCAATTTCCGTTTGTTCTGAAATCATAAATATATAAATACGTTAATTAATTGATCAATTGGATAATTAACTAAAATAAATTATATAGCATTAATAGCTCTCAAATTAATTAGGCATACGATCGGATTGTTTCTTGCATCACCGGATGTTACAAATTTTTATTTTAAATTTTTAATACAAACACGGGTAACTAAATTAAGTTAATTGGTTGCCTCCAGATATTTTTTTTTTTTGATGTATTTCAACATCATAAAAATGAATTATATATTAAAAAAAAGGGTTGGTTGACTAATACCTAGAAGCAGGCCGCTGCCTTGATTAGAAAAATTTACACAAAACTCCAAATAATACCACAGCTGCCCACTTTTGACACGAAGAAATACATATTTATATACTGCCTTAGACATAACTCATGTTCTGTTGACAAATTATTCACATTTCTTGGTTCATATCCCCACCAACTATATTTATTATATAAGTCTTGCTCACGTCATTTATATTATCGATCTAAATGATTATTACTAGAAAATACTAATGGAATAAAAATTTGTAATTAAAAAGTTAATTTTTATATACATATATATTTAGTTATGAGATTCAAAATATTAAACCTAAATGTCGGAATTTAACTAATGTTGATCGAGAGAGGAAATGAATGATCATACCCTTGTAGACTCCTTGATAAATGTGAGGCAGCTCAGCGAGATACTTAACAACGAAGGCGCATGCAGAGCTAGCTGTGTCGTGGCCCCCAATGAGCAACCCTAGAATCTTATCGGCGATGTCGAGCTCGTGCATGAATTTGCCAGTCTCGTCGCTGGTGAGCAGCATGTGGGAGAGGATATCCTGCGTGGGGGAGGCGGTGCCGTCGGCGAGGTCGAGTTTGCGCTGCTTGATGATGGCGACGAGCTCCTTCCTGATAAAGTTGGAGGCCTTGATGGCCTTGTTGAAGGGCGTGCCGGGCAGATCGACGGGGATGGAGATGAGCCCCGACGCCAGCTGGCTGAAGGGCTCGGAGAACTTCTCGACGTGGGCGGGATCCTCGACGCTCACGAACAGCCTGCAGGCCAGCCAGAAGGTGTAGTTCTTGGTGAGCGGGAAGACGACGACTTCCTTGTTGCCGTCCCAGCTGTCGGCGAAGTGGCGCTGCGCGATGTGGTCCATGATCCCCACGTAGCGCTGCAGGGCCTCCGGCTTGAAGAAGTTGGGGAGCATCCGCCGCATCTTGATGGCCTCCTCCTGCGAGGACGACGACGCCGACGAGGAGGGGAACACCTTGTCGACCGAGGCCGGCCACCACGCGCGCACCAGCTTGTTCTCGTTCGAGAAGAGGAACTTGTTGCCCGCGGCGCCGCAGAAGACGGCGGCGCGTTCGCCCAGGAGGTGGGTGCGGAAGACGGAGGAGGAGTAGCGGGCGATGCGGTCGAAGATGAACTTCTCCGGGTGGCCCTTCCAGCCCGTGGAGAGGAACTCGAGGCTCTCGCCCACCACGGGCCACCCGGTGCGGCCGGGGGGGAGCCCGGCGGCTGCAGGTTTGTCCTTGAAGAAGAGGAAGTGGAGGGAGAGGGAGACGCCCACCACGAAGGCGGAGAGGAGGGAGACGTAGAAGAGCTCCATTTGATCGCCGGAGAAAAAGTTGAGGAAATGCTGTTTGTGTGAAGTTTGGTATAGGATTTGAGCTTATTTATAGGCACACATGCATGAAGGCTAGTGAGAGAGAGTCAGAGAGGGTTTCATAGAAATGCCAAGATCTCCACTGTTCCATTTTTTAGTTTTCATAAATAGTACATTCTATTACTTTTATCTAACCCCATCTCGATCGCCTCAATTATTTGCATATCAAAATTTATTTTAATTAATCAACGTGTTGATCACACTCGAATAGATTAATCAGCTTAAGTCCGGAGTTTCTGAAAAATATGAAATTAATTAATGGTTCGACAAAAAAAAAATTCTCCTATATATATAACTTATGAAAGAAGGGTTGGGTTCCCGTAGTACCATGTCCTTAGATAGTACGTAGTATCCAATCTTGACCATGCACTTTGGACACGTGGCGCATCAAGATTGTGACACTCAAAAAATCATTTTCGGATATTAAAAAAAAAGTGAATATACATACATATATATATATATATATATATATATATTAGATTTTCTGGGAAAACATGTTTTTCATGCATAAAGTTTCACACAAAAATGCATAATAGAACACACACAAATGCATTAAATTGTACAAAAAATGCATTGTACTTTTTCAGAAATCTGGATTTTTCAGTTCAAAGTTATGCATTTTTGTGTGAAATTATATGCATGTAAAACATGTCTGTTTTGAGATAATCTATTTTTTTTAATATCCGAAAAATATATTTCGATTTTACCTCTCTGCAGATTTTGCCTTGAAAGTTCATTGCCACGTGCAAAATCTTGGTGTGCCACATGTACAAAATATGTGGTCAAGATTAGATACTACGTACTAGCTAAGGACATGGTACTACATGATCCTATTCATATGAAAGAATACTCAATTCCTAAAATTATCCATTTTATTAAACATGCTATATACTTAGAGTACATGATATTTTTATTTTTTAAGTAATTAATGCTTAATAAATCATTTTTATTAAATCCCTTTACCTTTTTAAGTAACTATGAATGTCATAGTTGATATCTCAGTTTGGGTTCTATTTTTAATTATTTTTATTTTTCTACTTATTTTTCTTCAATTTCAGTTTTTTATGTTTCAGTTTCATTTTGTAATTATTAACTATGATTTATTCTATCATATTAGAGAATATAATTATTTTTTATTATTTAATTTCACCATAATTAGCTAATAATATATTGATAAATTCAAATGTATGGTATATAATTATTTAAAAGAAGTCTAATTTTTTGAAATAAAATTTATAATATTTTAATAAATTTTATTTTTATAAAAAATATTAAAAATAATAAATATAATAATAAAATACGATAACATATATAAATTACGGGACACCGCATCTTATCCTATCCCAACAATGACTGATCTAAACTCCAACTAGCTACCGATTTTACCAGATGGGATTCTCTGTCCCACAATATTGTGTGTACCACGTGTACCATTTTTCATTTCTTTGTTTTATAAATTATTTTTTATAAAAATAAAAATTATTATATTATTATAAACTCTAATTAGTATTTATCATTGAAAAATTAAAATTTAAAAAATTATATACCCTAACTTTGAATTAATGAACCCAAATAATCTATTATTAATTCAAATAAATATAAAAAAATAATTATAAACCCTAAATGGATGAGTGAACCCTTGTTAATTATCTTTATATTATATAAAAGCATAATAAATTAAAATGGAATAAAAAATAATTTATAAATATAAAGAAATGAAGAGTGGTACACGTGGTACACATTATATTTTGGGACAGAGGATCCCATTTGCCGATTTTACCTCCCTTGATTTTTTATATCGTCCATATATATATATATATATATATATATATATATATATATATATATGCATTTATAAAAAATTAATAAACATATATATATAGGTTTCACTGAGATTGCTATTTTTGTTGAGATCGTGAGACTAATGAATACAATAATATATAGTATTGAATAAGACAGTATATAGTGTTTAATAAGACAATATATAGTGTTGAATTACGATATTCAAAAAATTAGTAAAATTTTCGCTCCCTCCAGAATTTGAACTGAGGTAAAAAAAATTCCTCTCTAGATAAATATTAGTCATAGGATACATTAAATCAACACTTACAAATCAATCTAAGATCTTAGAATATATTATAAGGGATCTCATTGAAACGCTCCCCTATATATATAGGATTAGGATCAGGTGAGAACCATATTTTTTCGTGAGAATTGAGAATCATGGATAAACACATAAAATACGTGAACAAGACAGAGTCAGGTCATGAATAATTATAATACATAAAATATATGAACTAAGGATGACCAGATCTTATTTACGTGTTATATTTAATTGTTCACTATTTAACTTTCTTTTATTCATGGCTTCAAAAAAAAATTCTTTTATTCATATATTTGATGTATCTATTTATAATTCTCAACTTTCACATAAAAAGATGTAGTTATCACCTGATATTTCACCCATACGCATGAATAAGAGAAATTAAGAAATTAAGGTGGGAGAAGGTAACCATGTTTAGATTATTAATTTAAAAAAATTGGGTGGGGATTGTGACAGACTGACAGTTGAGGTATGCGAATATTAAGAGGTCAAAATGGGCTAGCTATATGTTTTTAATTAAATTAAAATGAATTGCGGGGTACTGAAAGTCCGTCCATGGTTGGCTTAAAATTGGGTGGCTATTATAGGTATATTTATGTGAGCTGTGAGCAGCACATTTCTCAGGAGCTGCATTTTGGAAGTGGTCAAGGTGTGAACGTCCATTGCACCACTTTAATCAATGTGAAAAGCTTTACAATCTTTTGTTCATGTTTGAAAGTCAAGATCGACCAATTACTTCAATGTGAGACTATGACTTTGTTGATACTATTACACGCTATGTAATTCAGTGGTTGACTACCTATTGACTTTATATATAGTAGTATGAAATTGCATTTAATTAAGCAAATGAAACCACAAGCACGCTAGGCATTAACAAGCTAGCTAGGCCGTAGGGGAATTATAAAAATATATTCCCACCCTTCCGCAACAATATACTCCCTCCATTCTGGCCAAGACGCTGTAATGGGAAATATCCGTATAAGCCGAAACTATACAGCCCAACGGGCCAGCCCGGTAAAGCGATCCATACCACATTTGTGGCATAAGGTTCAAAGTAGGCCCATATGCGGGAAATACGCGAACCCACTAGGAAAAACCTAAACTCAACAGTTAATCGGTGACTAGGTCATATGAGAGTCACGGAAGATCGTTCCCTAAGAAATCGGAACCGCTAGGGTTTCAAGGAGCATTCCAGTAAACCCTAACCCTAGCCGCCTCCCTGCAGGCCCGTAACCTATATATACTAATTCACTAACACAATCAGGGCATGGACAATCACTCATATCCACTCTTGCACTCGCACACGATCTCTCATTCCCGATCTCCCCGCTTACAACTTTCTAGGGTTCCGATCATCCGACTAGCCCCGCCAGCCCGAACGCCCGTCGCCCCTTAATCCGCCGTCACTGACATTCATTCTTGCACTCACGATCACTAACTCCCGTTATCTCCTGCTCTCTCCGTTCTTCCGTTCCACCTCCACGCTCACAACTCTTAAAGGTTCCGATCGCTCGACTAGCCCCGCTAGCACGGACGTCCTTCGTCCCTTATTCCACATCGCTCATTGGCTTTCATCCAACTTTCGGGACACCCCGATCTTCCGGATACATCACTTATTATTGTCTTCTCTTTACCATTTATTTATTTCGTTACGTTACTTACGCTTAATATTTCTATCTGTTTACTGACTTGAGCGTCGGAGGCCCTTCCATCGACACCCCCACCGGTGCTCTTCGGAGGGCTCTAATGTTGCTTGTGGATTTAGGTTGCTAGTGCCCGTCGATTCAGACGTGACTGACGTCACTTCCGTAATTGTTGGATTCACCCCCTACAGACGCTACATTTACTTTTTGGCACGGAATTTAAAGAGTTGTAGATTAATGTTTTAAGTGTTTAATAATAAAGTGATAAAGTAAGAGAGAGAAAGTAATAAAGTGATAAAGTAAGAAAGAGAATGTAATAAAGTGCTAAAGTAGGAGAGAGATGGTAATAAAGAAATACTTAATTAGTGTTAATATTTAAGTGTTTAAAATTCCTTATTTTTGCCAAATATAGAAATGTAGCATCTTCGTTGGGACGGTCCGAAAAAGAATATGTAGCATCTTGGGCGGGACGGAGGGAGTATCATTATTTGTCATTTTCATTTGTTCACGAAAATATATTATAGTTATTTTTAAAAAATAATTAAGTATCAAATACACTCTTAACATAAACACCTCTATCACATTCACATGTCTATACTAGATATTAGTCCAATCAAACTTTTGATGTTCAAATTTCGGTGCAATTAAGCCCTTTCCCTTAACGGCCGTTTCCATTAAGTGTTTTATTTTTTTTTTTCATTGGTGGTGGAACCCACCATCAATTTGGGTGCAATTAAGCCCTTCCACCTAGGGATGACAATCGGGTACGATAGGCACGAATAATGACTATCCATACCTATACTGGTGAACTAAATGGATAATGAATTTTAACCATGAAACGATCCATGGATATCAAATGCTATCCAAACTCGCCACCTGCGGATACTCGCTACCCATCGAATACCCGCCACCCGCTATCCACTGGATACCTGCAAAATAGAATTTAAATATAAATTAATAACAAATTTAACATGAAAAAAGAAATTCACCACAAATCACATAGTTCAAATACACATCTTGCATCGATGTTCAAATTTACAAATGACAAACTTTAAATCCAAAGTTAATATCCAATTTTAAGCCCATATTTTAAGGGTATTTCGTGGGTATTTCGTGGGTATTTTCAAAAGTATCTTTCGCGGGTATAGATAGTAAGTATCCAAATCTATACCCGCGAACTAAATGGATAGTGAATTATAACCATGGAACTATCCATGGATATCAAATGCCTCTCAAACCCATACCTATTATGGTCGGGTAGTCACGGATATCCGTTACCCGTGGATAAATAATCATCCCTACTTCCACCATTTCTTTTGCCCACCGGAAAATTAAACTCCTCCGGCACCGCCCACGCCACCATCTCGCTGTCACACGCCGTCAAACCGTCGCCGCCGTCGCTTCTCTTCAACCTCAATTCCCTCATCGCGCGCAGGGTTTTCTATGCTCTGTCAATCGCCTCGAGATTTATAAAATCGTCACTGTCATCTTCCGTGATCGACTTCACCGGTCTGTTAGAGATAGACTCAAGTCCATTTACCCTTTTACCCCTTGTGAAGTCCCCTATAAATAGTTTCCTTCCATCCATAGAGAGGCATGTTGATAAGATTTATAAAAGAGAGAGACTTTCTACAGAAATTGGGTGTTCGTCTTCATTCCTTGCTTCATATTTATGTTCTTTCTCACACTTATTGCTCCTTCCCATATTTTCTTAATTAAAATGAGAATTTACATATGTTTTATTTATGCCCCCTCTCTTACTCCACTTTAATTATTTTAACACTCACATGAAAGGTGATGCCCTTATTCCACTCACAACACTCTCAATCATTTTATTAAAACTTGTGTCACTCTTAAATGAAATCTAAAAGTTGGGACAGAGGGAACAAACTTTTAAATCCCCAATCTCCCAATAAACTTGGATTATTATGTAGAATTTTTTTTAACGTATATTTATAATTATTTATACTCCACAATTAAAAAAAAATGGATCTATATCTGATCGGATACGTACGAAACGTAATTGCTTTCGGATGGACAAACTCACAAACAAAAGGAGACCAAAGTCATACTTAAACAATGTTAGGGTTATTGATTAAAAATAAAGCTCTACGGTTCAAGAAATTGATAATTGCTGGACCATAAACACGTACGTGAATGTGACATTTCCCAATAGTTCATAACAAACTAATCAGCTCATTTGAGTGCATTTAATATATAGTACCTCATTACCTAACATTTGCTACATATAATTTCGAAAAGTGTATGAACAAAATTAATTGGCTAGCTGTGTCTGTGTATATACAAGACAGATTTATTTACGTCGAATCTATCGATATATATACAAATATTGTTCGGCTTTACTGAAACAAGCTATAGTTCATGAAGCTAAACGAAAAATGTTATACTATGTTATATTCAACTTACACTATCGAAATGTAGAGTTCTAAAATAAATTAAGTAACTGACATATATATTAATTATTATCAAATTTGACTGTTCAAAAAAAATTACATTTTCTTGTTCAATTAATTGTATTTCAATTCTTATAATAATGAACTGATTTGTTTTTATTTTATGATTAAGCTTAACTTGCTTCATTAAGCTAGCACAAGTTTCCATATAAAAATAAATAAAAATGTGGCTAGTAGCTTAAGTCAACCATCATTTATTGTTAGAAATATATTACTGGTTAAGCTTTGCCATATTCATTAAATCAATCTCAATCAACTTTATATATACATATATAAATTATGGATCAAATTAATTATCTCGATTAACATGTAAATTCATTTAAAATTTCCAATTGCAAGCTATATATACTCGTCAGGTGTCCAATTTTATGTTTGTTAATTTTACAGTTCCAAAAATATTTTTTCCCAAATATATTATTCATCACCTTTGATTTATTCGACATCCATGGAAAAAAAATATATTATCAAATCCTATTTTAAATATTAATTAATCCTAATTCAAAATATCATTCTTAAAATAGTTTTTCAAAATTTATTTGGCATTTAACGTATACAAGCTCTCACAAATTCGAAAATAAATATTAACTCTCACGTTTACGTTAATTAATTATTCCTCACAAGATTCATCCTTACAATTCTAAAACCGAGCGATATATGTAATATCAAAAACTGACCTTCACTAAAGAAATCAAAACAGTATGTTATTGAAATTTGGTGATAAAGGACAAAAAATACTTTAAATTTGAAGCATTAATTTCAAGAAAAATGTCTACGAATATTGTGGGCTTACACTTTTTTCCAATACGGTGGCTACGAAACCAGAGTCAAACATACATATTTTACGTGTAGCAAAACACTTTTTTTTCCCTATCCTTTCATTTTTTTTCAATTGTTTAACTACAAATTAAAATATAATACAAAGAAAAAACTACAAAATCACGGGCAAATTATAAAAACACGGGGAAAACCTCAAACCCTATAAAAACCTGAAAAAAAAAAGCTAAAAAAAAAGTATAAAAGTGAGCATATGACAATAAATATCTTCAAAATGTGGCACGTGATATAATATATAGTGATAGTATTAGAGCAGTATCAATGTGGTGCACGCGCGCAAACAAAGATCAAACGCTTATGGTGGAGCTCATTCTAGCGGGAAATATAAATTTCTATTTTTGGTTTGGGATTATATATATATAAGTACATTCAGATGATCAAATTTGAGACTTAATATTTTAAGAACTAATAAAATACTATTTGTTTTTAAGATGCTAAATATAAAAATTAGTTTTAATATAAAAAGAATAAAAAATAATCACTCTTTGAATGTTAAAAATTGTTCAAAACTTGTTCGTGTTCTCACCATTCAAGAAGAAGTTCAAGTTTCACGCCTACGAAGATCTAGCTAAGTTAATCTCCGCCAAGATCCAATACTTTTCTGTTTGTGATTATAGCAAGATCGACGATCCAATACTTAACAGGTCACGTTTTTCTCCTTTTTATGTGAAAGTATTTGATCCGATTTAAACCATCTTCACTAATCTGATACTTAAAGTTTATTAAACTTATGTCCATTAAGATCAATATTGTTAACAAATACAAATTATCCGGGTTGATTATGAATTATCCAAATACCTAATACTGTATTATCACCATCAGAGACGGACACACACTACCTGCTATGGGGGCACGTGCCCCCACAAATCTTTTTACATATATATATATATATATATATATATATATATATATAGATAGATATATTGGAAAGAGTTCAATGGAGAAAACTAAATATTCAGAAAACGTTGAACATGTCAATAATTCTCTTTGAATGTTAAAACGTTCGTAACAGTTATTTCGTTGAACATGGGCGTGAATAAACATTGAATTTTTGGGGGTTATGAGATTCGACCCCCTATATGTTCAACGAAATGACTGTTACGAACGTTTAACGTTCAAAGGGAATTACTGACATGTTCAATGTTTTTTGTTATTTGAATATTTGTTGTTCTCCATAGAACCTAACCCTATATATATTTAATTAATGTATATAATAACAAACCTTTAAACCTTCAATCCCCAATAAATATATATACTTAGTTTGAAAGGGTGTTATTGCAATGAATTTCATAAAGAATGTTTCAGTTAATGAAAACTCGTAGATTTCAATTGTAATAGACTTATATAATTATGTTGTAATTTTTTTAAACTGTATTTTCTATTTATAATATGCTTATATTTATAGTAATTTTTTTAAACGTAGGTCGAGAAGCTTAATTTTCAGCGCCGCTGACCAAGTGAACTCTATATATATTGCACATTCAATTTGACTAAATTGGAGTAATATTCATTCAAGTAAATTAAGGGTAAATATCATAAAAACCCCTGAAGTATACCAACTTTATCAAAAATACCCTGAAACTTTCAAAATGTTCTCTAAACCCTCAAACTATCAGATTTTTATCAAATATATCCCGCATTTATTTTCCGATCACCAAAAACGTGATGTGGCTCGCCGGATACCACAATGTAATTTATATTTAGTTTTTTTAAAATGCAATGACAAAAACGACGTCATTTCGTACCATATTATTTTAAAAAAATTCACTCTGAAATTTAAATTTGACTCATATCGTGTTTGAAATTAATGCTAATAACCTAGAATTAGGGATAAACGCGGTATAATATGGTATGAAACGAAGTCGTTTTTTTCATGTCATTTAAACAAAATATAATATAAATTACATTGTGGCATCCGGCGAGCCACATCACGTTTTTGGTAACCGAAAAATAAATGCATGATATATTTGATAAAAACCTGATAGTTTGAGGGTTTAGAGAACATTTCGAAAGTTTCGGGGTATTTTTGATAAAATGGGTATAGTTCAGGGGTTTTCATGATATTTACCCGTAAATTAATGTACAAAATTGTCGATCGATCGAATCCATTCCAAATTAAAAGTTTAATTAACCCCGCACGCGGTTAGCTTATATTAGCATGGGGCTGTGACAGTAAATGGAAACTAAAAAAACCGAATAAATTAGTTTCATGAATCTTCAATTTTTTGACTTTTCTTTACTTTAATTGGTTTTTCTTGTTTCAAGAATCTTCAATTTAGAATACGAAAATGACGCCATAATTAGGCGGATAACTAAATACAAAGAGTTGCAATGGATTATTGGATGCTCCTGTTGTAATAATAATAATAATAATAATAATAATAATAATAATAATAATAATAACGGAAGAATTTTTTTGGATATATTTTTCCATGTAATTCCAGTACTGGAGATGTCGCCCCCTATCGAATAGAAACAAAACTAGGGACCAAGCCATCCTGTTCAATTCTTCTTTCTCTCTCATGATTAATTAATTACAATATGTTGCGTATATCGTTGAAATATAATTAATTACGAATATCTAGTATTTCTCACTTGCAAGCAAGAAAGAGGTAAAATGTTATGACAATTGACAACAAATTAAATACAATTAGCACGATTCTCCTCTAATTAATATATTGGGTGTTCGAATTATCATGATAGAAAATGAGAAACTATTATTCGATTATCTATTTAAAAATAAAAAATTAAGAATGTAAAAATATTATTATTGTATATTTAAATGTTCAGTGAGAGCTGCATGTTTATAATGACACTGACAACATTAATTAATGACAATGAATTTATATATATGAACGTGTTGCTATGCATTTAAAACGGAGTTTCAGAGTTCAACAATCATCGTTCGACTTCCCAATATAAATAGTCATTAGGTAATATTATTATATAGTTAAATATTACGTGCTGTAATAATATCTAAAGGTCATCATGTTATGAAATTGTACACAATAGTTTTTTAGGGGTGGGAATATTGCAGTATTTTGTTCGTTCAATTATCAGGAAATACACGTATTATGTTACTGCTTAATATTGTGACCGGAACCGGATTTTCTTTCTTGAGTTCTTTACATTAAAAGACCAATTTTCAAGGCATATTAAAACCATGTTTAATTGAACGTTTTTTGAGGTTGAAAATAAATTTAATTAATTAAATTTATTATTTATTATTTGATTTGAACAATGATTTAATCATTGCTCTTACTTGAGGGTAACCTAATCAATCAATTTGTTACACCTCAAAATAGAGGATAAACAAAAGAAAGTGAATCATTTATTAGTGATTTCTTTTCATTGTTAACTATACATTCAATTAAAGTAATATTCCCTCCATCCACAAAATATTTATCACATTTTGGATGACACATATTTTAATAAAATGTTAGGAAAGTTATTAGTGTAGTGAGGGTTCCACTTTAAATGTGAGTGGAGATGTGTGGACCATACTGCTATAATTAAATGGAAGTGATAAAATTATTGTGGACGGATCAAAAAGGAAATTGTGACAAATTTATTATATGAACAGAGAGAATAATTATTCTTACCATTCTTTCCCTTTATTTGAATTCATTCCATTTCCATTCCTCTACTTGAATCAAATGAGCACTCAATGTTTGAACAAATATTATAAGTAAAGTTAACAAATCATAATTATCACGAGTGATAATTCCCTCTAAATTCTAATTGATTAAATTCAAGATTCTTAAGTTAATCATCACATCATTAATCAATTAGGGGGAATCACCAGTCATGATAATCATGATTTGAGTATATAATACTCCATCCATCTCACCTTCATAGTCCATTTTACTTTTTGCACATATTAAAAAAAGTGCAATTAATATTGTTTGAAAAATATAAATTATATGTGCAATTATTTAATTTTACCCTTATTTATTTTATGATTGACTATATTAATTGAAAGACAAAAAATGTAAATTTTGTAAAAGAAGAAATTAATGCAAATTTAATTTAGGGGGGTGTATTCGTTGTGAATTTTAATAGATTTCTATGGATTTCAAAAGTCTGGGTGTATTCGTTCCAGACTTTTAAAAGTCTGCAGAAATCTGGGTGTATTCGTTTAAGACTTTTAAAAGTCCATATAAATCTGGGTGTATTCGTTTCAGACTTTTTAAAATCCATACAAATCTAGGTGTATTCGTTATTCCATTGACTTAAAATCTGGAATGACTTTCATGGATTTCATCCAAAAAATACACACGACGAAATCCGGCCAAGAACCACGAGAATTGAAATCCATGAAATTTTAAGCGAGCGCTGAGTTCCAGCGCCCGCGGCCAAGAAGCCAGTGAGCGCTGGAACTCAGCCACCGTTGAGAGAGTCCAGCATATGCTGGATTCCAGCATATGCTGGATTCGAGCGAGTCTGAATTCTCTGCCTCTCTCTCTCTACGCGCTCCGTGTCTCTCGCCACGCCGTTGCCGCAGGCCCACAGTCCCCCAGCGCAGTGTGAGCGCCGCACCATCTCTCCTCTCCCCGACTCCTCCGGGACCGCCCCGGCACACCCCTCACTTCTCCGCTGCTGTGCCGTTTTGGTGCCCAATGCATTGCTCAACACTGGGTTTCCATGATGCCTTTTTGGTTTCCAGCGCTCGCTGGATTCCCAGCGGTCGCTGGGTTTCCAGCGGTGCTGGGACTCAGCGGGCGTTGGCATCATGGATTTCAATTCCAGAATTATCCCCTAAATTCTTCGAAAATCAGTGAAAATCGGGGTGAAATCCAACCACGAATTCTTTGAAAGTCGTCTGGAATCTATGTGAATTCCATGGAATTTAAATTCCATGGACTTTTTAAAGTCTGTGGAAATCCACAACGAATACACCCCCCTTAAAAAGTGAACAATATATTGAGACATTCCGAAAAGGAGTAGAGGACTATGATTCTATGAAGATGGAAACGAAGAGAGTATTATGATTATCCATCACAAGCGTTGCACATTGGCTCTGAAAAAAAATACTCAACTAATCAGAATTATGAAAGTCATTTGCCTATAGGGACGGAGGCAGGGGGGCTAGAGCCCCATCCCAAATTCTGAGGTTTTTTTTTTTTTTTAATATATATAAATATATGTTTATACCTATTATAAAATAATTTTGTTTTGTAAAAGAGTATTTGGTTATTATATTCTCTCATATATACTTAATTTAAGAATAATTCTGTTATTTAAAACTATATAATCTATGAAATATTGTTTGTTATTATTACTATTATACTTGTCTTTTAATAAAAAAAAGGCCTAATATGTATGAAATGCTAAAAAAAATTATAATGTATTGAAACTAATTTGTAATATATAGAAAATATATAATCTATGAACATGTTGTTTGTTATTATTATTATTATGCTTGTCTTTTAATAAAAAATGTCTTAAATATACGGAATGTCCAAAAAAAGTTTTGTGATATACTGAAACTATATAATCTATGAAAATATTGTTCGTTATTATTAGTATTATGCTCGTATTTTAATAAAAAAAATACCTTAAATATACAGAATGCCCAAAAAAAAATTCTCGGGGGTTGCCGCCCCCGAATCCCCGCACAAGTTCACCCCCCCTCCCCCCAACTTAATTCCTGGCTCCGTCCCTGTTTGTCTACATACTACCCAAAGAAAACCCATACATACTACAGAATTGGACATCTATATGCACTAATATTTCTATATTCGTATAATAATTTTGTATCCTTTCTAGAGAATTTTATCCATCGTAAAAAGCCATAGTCACACTCACAAGTCACAATAGATAAAAGATTGACTATAATTATCTAATGCATACACAAAGTAGCATCTACAAGCACAACATGTACAGTGATAATTCCGATACCGAATTTTGTAATTAGTACTTAATTAATTAGTTTTCACCCAATTGTTTGAGAGTTTCTTCTATAAACAATTACTTTTGTCCTACAATACAATTTTGAGGATTGATGTACAAGTTTGCACAGTACGAGACTACGAGCTGGTTTTTATCGGTAATTAAATTGATGTTACTCTCATAATTGTTTAAAATGGACAAAAAAGAAAATGAGGTACAAACCGTACAATACATTTGGTCTTTAAAACTTGAGCTAAAAGATGATGGAATCAACTTAGTTGGTAAGACACTCCCCCTTCAAGCTCTAAGCAATAGGTTCGGAATTATTTTATGTGTGGGAGCTATAACCTTTAATTAAAAAAATAAACTTTAATAAAAAAGATTTTTTAAGATTTTTCCGTAATTTCGACAAACCTATTTCAAGTAATAAAAAATTGTCTCTCCCGTGCAATGCACGAGAATCATTTTATATTCATAATTTTTTTTAAAAAAAGAAAAAAAATTAAAAAAAAAATCTTATGCAAATGTAAAGTTTAATTATTCTATATATTTTTAGTATCCATAAATTCAAAATATTTATATTGTATATATGTATAAAAGTTTAGCTACACCCACACATATTTCTATTTACTTTTGCTACAAAATAATTTTTTTTACATTTAAAAATGTAGTAATAATTTTTTTTTTGTGACATGTAACTAAATTTGCTACATCTAATTAAAGTTATCACACAATATTTTTATTACACATTAGGTTGTTATTATCACACAATATTTGCTACTCGAACATTTTATTGTAGTGTTGTTATTATTTTTTATTTTGTTTAAAGTACTAATGCATTAGAGATGTATCAGTAACCCGTGGTGCAACAATGGAGAGGTACTTAAAGAGAGAGTTGCGAGGGGATGTGATTTTACCTCATCTGACATTGGGCGAAATAGATTTTTTTTTTTCTTTTCTTTTTGTTATTTATTTTACATTTTCATTCTACTTTTCTTTTCTTTTTGCATGCTTACGGCGACGGCGTCTAACCGGCCGTGTTGCTTTTCCTTTTTCTTTGCGTTTTCTTTTCTTGGTTGGCTGTTGGCGACGGCGTCTCACCGGCCCTCGGCCTACCATTCTTTTGTCTCGTTTTTTGGTGGGGATAGAGCCGAGTTTGTTTGGGGACGATGGTTAGGCCGGAGTTCCCGAAACTTTCTCTTCCGCTCTTCTCTCTCTGTTCTTTTCTCTGTTAGACGGGTACTCTTTTTCCTTTTTACGGTTTTTCCCACTGAGTTTTCCGTAAAAAGGTTTTAATGAGGCTCGGCCCTTAGTCTGCTTTTCTTGTGCCTTCAAGGGTTTTTTAGGTTCCTTTTCTTTTTTATCTATAAAATGCATTTTAATAATGATATTTTTTTGCCAACAGTTTTCGTTCCTTTTCATTTTTTTGATTTACTTTTTGTTATATTATCTTTTACAAAATAATTAATTTATTTTTATTTTACTTAAATATAATTATTAAAATAATTTATATTAAGTTATAAAGAATAAATGTGAAACTTAAATTAAATATAAATAAATATTGAGTGAATTGAAAGTGGATGGAAAGTGAAGCCATAATAATGCTATCAGCAAAAAAATTTAAATTTGAAAGATATTGTTGGGGTGAAAGTAAAACAAGGGGAATAAAATGATGCATAGCCAAAACTTTTTAGTCATAGGAAATTCTAGCCATATAAATAAAAATATGGAAATAATAATATTTTTGACTAAAATACCCTTTTAGTGTGTAACAGTGTAAAATACTCTATTACACACATTTTAGAAGCGAAAAAGTGTGTAACAGTGTATTTTACATTGTTACACACTTTTCGCAATCACACATTTTTACGTTACTACACACTTTGTAAAAAATTGTGTAACAGTGTAAAATACACTATTACACGATTTTTGAAAAAGTGTGTAACAATGTATTTTACATTGTTACACATTTTTTCACAGTTACACACTTAGGGATGTCAATCCAACCCGAAACCTGTGGGCCGACCCGAATAACCCGACAAAATTAGAGGGTTAGGGCTGAAAAATCACAACCCGATAACAAATCGGGCTAGCCCGTTCGGGCTGGCGGGTTGAAGCGGGCCAGCCCGTCGGGTTGTCGGGCCAGCCCGTCGGGTTACTCGATTTAAAAAAAAAATTAAAAATACTAAAATTTTAGGGGTTGAAATTGAATTGCTTCATACATCAGTTCAGCCGCGCCTCCACTCTTCCATTCTTCTACCTCCGACCCCGCACCAGTCACCAGACTCACCACCTCTAGCCACGCCGCCTCGCCGCGCCGCGCCTCCCCTCTCCGGCGCATCCAACCCAATCTGTCTCCCACCAGGCAACCACCGAACCACGCCGCTTCCCACCTGAGCCCAGCGGGCCAGCGCCATCGCGCCTCGACTCCTCTCCATCTCCCACCGCCGCGCCTCTTCCCACCTGAACTGAGCAGCTATCGTCGTCGTCTGCTGCTTCTAGTCCGCCGCAATTTCCGCTCACTCCATCTACTCCGGTGAGTAATTTTTCAAGCATTTTTAGTTTCATTTTAATATAGTAATTTACTAATTTTTTTCTGCAACTGCCGTCTGCCGCTCACCTGAACTTGTTGAATGTTGGTTGCTTCATTTTATTTATTTTAAATTTAAATTTTTAAGTTTTTGTTCATATAGTTTTTGAGCGAATGCTGTTTGAAATCTTGAAAAATATAGACCTCAAAGTGGCAAAGTGCGAGTTTTGTAAAGTTAAGATAACTAGCCTACTGATATTTGGAAAAGATCATATAGTCTCATGAAGTTCGGATGTTCTGTTGTAATTACCCTTTGCAAAAGTTTCAATTCGCAAGTTTAGTTAATGTTGAAAATTTTGAGGTAGGCTCTACTGTGAAACAAGGTAGTTTTTTCGTATGGTTAAACTATGTTCTGCATATAAGGATTTAGCTTGCTGTTGATTAATGGCTTGTTTCATTGCTTCATTGTTTCAAATAAACATTGTGGACACACTTATGTAAGATTCCCTTTTTGTTATTGTGTTTCAAATTATCGAACTATATTATGCTTTAATTATATTATTTTCTTTTAATAGATGGTGAAGATGATGAGCAAGAAGACATAGATCAAGTTGAAGCACCAAATATTATCAATGTTGAAGAAGAGTGTTACTCAAATGTTTAGACTTTATATTAATTTTTGAGATGCTTTGTTTCCTTAATTTCAAATTATTGTTGAATATTTTGTTTTTATTTTTTTAACAAGTTGAACATTTATTGTTATTAACTTGTTTTATATGTTATGCGATCTTGAATATTTTATATTTTTGTATTTCATGCTTTGTTATATAATTTATATCTATGTACTATATTTTATACATTATACATTAGATCATTAAAAATAATAAAATACAAATGATAATTTTATTTTTACACCTTTAAAACCTCCAACCCGATGGGCTAGCCCGAAACCCGAATGTTTAGGGTTAGGGTTGAAGATTTACAACCCGAAAAAACCTCCAACCCGATTAGCCCGCACCCGATTAACCCGGAACCCGATAGGGCTAACCCGAAAACCCGATGGGCTGGCCCGATTGACATCCCTATACACACTTTTACGTCATTACACACTTTTGCAAAAAAGTGTGTAACAGTATTAAGGGTATAATTGTACATTTACATTAAAAAATGCTAGTTTTTCCATATTTTTATTTGGGTGGTCATTTTTTCCTTTTCTTATCCAAGAAGGGGTAATTGAGCCCATTAACTCTTATGTTTAATACTCCCTCCGTCCACAAAATGAGTACTCATATTTTCTTTTTGGTTCGTTCACGAAATGAGTACTAATTTCCTTTTTTGGCAAGTATACCCCACAATCTCTTTAATAAAAAAATGAGACCCTTAAACTATTCACACTACACTTCATACATTTCTTAAAATTCGTATCGTCTATATATGGGTACTCATTTCGTGGACGGAGGAGGGAGTACTTACCTCTAATTAAAGCATTAATAGAAGAATACAAAAACGTAAGAAAAGCAAAAGACGTAGAAAGTCGATTATGGAGTGTGATGGCATTAAGCATGCATGTTATCTACAAGAATATTAGCAATTGCCAATTGGATTCAAGATCGGTGAGGGAAGAGACGAACAGGGAGACCCTTAGCAGGAATAGGCATGGGGTCCACCACAATGGTCTCGTTGGGAATCAGCATCTCCCATTTAAATCTGGTGACCAGATGGTGCATGAACACCAGTATCTCCAGCCTCGCGTATTCCTTCCCGGGGCACATCCTCGGCCCCCCTCCGAACGGCACGAACGTGTACGGCGCCGGCCCCGACCCCTCGAACCGCGCCGGCTCGAACTTCATCGGCTCCGCGAAGTACTCAGGATTCTTGTGCGTCGAGTTGGCGCTCCAGTACAGCTTCCACCCTTTCGGGATGGAGAACCCGTTGTACGTGAAGTCCGTCAGGGCTTCCCTGAACGCCCCCTGCAGCGGCGGCGCCATTCGCATCACCTCGCACGCCACGTTCCACGAGTACTTCATCTTCTGCACATCCTCCCACTTGAGCAACTCCCCCGCCGCTTTACATCTCGCGATCTCCATTTGCTCGTGGTAGACGCGGTCGTAGATATGCGGGAGCTCCGCGAGGTACTTGACGATGAAGGCACAGGCGGAGCTAGCGGTGTCGTGGCCCCCGATGAGCAGCCCTAGAATCTTGTCGGCGATGTCGAGCTCGTGCATGGACTTGCCGCTGTCGTCGGTGGCGAGCAGCATGTGGGAGAGGATATCCTGCGTGGGGGAGGCCTTGCCGTCGGCGAGGTCGAGTTTGCGCTGCTTGATGATGGCGACGAGCTCCTTCCTCACGAAGTTGGAGGCCTTGATGCCCTTGTTGAAGGGAGTGCCGGGCAGATCGATGGGGATGGAGATCAAACCAGACGCTAACAGATTGAATGGCTCGGCAAATTTTTGGACTTGAGCCGGATCCTCAATGCTGACGAAGAGGCGGCAGGCAAGCCAGAAGGTGTAGTTCTTGGCGAGGGGGAAGACGACCACCTCCTTCTTGTTATCCCAGCCGTCGGCGAAGTGGCGGCGCGCGATGTGGTCCATGATCTCGACGTAGCGGTGGAGGGCTTCGGGTTTGAGGATGTTGGGGAGCATTTTCCTCATCTTGATGGCCTCTTCTTTGGAGGAGGTTTGGGTGGAGGAGGGGAAGATCTTGTCCACGGAGGCCGGCCACCACGCCTGCACGAGCTTGTTTTCATTGGAGAAGAGGAACTTGTTGCCGGCGGCGCCGCAGAAGACGGCGGCGCGCTCGCCCAGGAGGTGGGTGCGGAACACGGTGGGGGAGTACTTGGCCATCCGGTCGAAGATGAACTTCTCCGGGTGGCCCTTCCAGCCGGTGGAGAGGAACTCGAGGCTCTCCCCGATCACGGGCCAGCCCGTCCTGCCCGGGGGCAGCCGGGCCCCCGCTTTCGTCTTGTAGAAGAGGAAGTAGAGGGATGAGAGCACAAAGAGGCAGAAGAGAGACATGTACAAGACTTCCATGTTGTGCGTAGTAGTACTTTGCTTGTTTGATTGATCAATGTTATATAGGGGGAGTGAGGTAGGAAGAGTCAAAAAAGGGTATAGTAGTGGTTTTCGATGGCAATGATGGAAGGAAGGAGTTAGGAATGGGAATTTTGGAATAGAAGCATTTATTTTAGTCCAAAGAGTCTGCTCATATTTTGCCCTTTTCCATTTAGCGTATTAAATTTGTTGGGAGTATATGTGGTGCGCTGAAATCAAATGATGCCATCTTTTAGCTGGTTTCGGTGCCGTGCCTCTTAAATAAACTTCATCCCGCACGAGGTATAGGTCGCATTTGCACAGCTCAAATGTCTTCAAAATACCACTCCGTTCTATTATTCTTCACCTATTTTTTTTTTTATTAAAGTGCTTAATTAACATTAACTTATTTTTATTTATGATAATAATTTTACACTATGAATATATGATCACACATGTCTTTACACATTTCACAACCCAAAACCATTTATTATCTTTACAATTTTATTTGAAAATTATTACACTTTTAGTTCTGGAAAAAAATATTATTACGTAATTATTTATTGGACATGTGATTTGTTTAGTGGCACTCCTAATTGATAAAATGACTTTAATTTTTTTTAAATATATATATAAACCTTTAAATATAATATTTACAATTATAAATATTTATCTATGGAAGAAAAATAATAAATAACTTAATTTGAATAATATATATATATATATATATACACATACGCGCATAAAACACAAACTAAAACTAATAAACACTTAAAATATTACTTTAGCATGTAATAAAAATTTACATGCAATATGTACGTAATACACGTGTATATATATAGTAATAAAATAAATACATATTACTATTTTATAGCATGAAAATACATAGGATGACACGTGTAAACATTTAAAAGTTATAAGCAGACCTATAAATATATAAAAGTAAGCCTATTCAATGACTAATCAAAGCTATATATGGATTTTCATGTATAAATAAGATAGGATATGAAATAAACCGTATCATACCAATTCAATTTTTCAAGAATGTTTTCGAGCACTGTGAAGGTAAACCAATAAATTACATTTATACATATAGAGGCAGCACATGCACACACGAATTACATGCAAAATATATATATATATATAGATTTATATAATTATATATTATGTATAATAATTATATTTAAATTTGAATCTTTGTAAATTATTCCTCAATTTTATGAAATTAATTAGGTGCGGTGCAATTAAGATCTTGATTTTAATTTGAGTTACTTTTCAAGTTTAAGTTTCAGGTGTATGATTTATTTAAATACATGGTTAATTATTGTCAATTTTAATATTATGTGTATATCATATGTGAATTAAATTATATCGCTAGAGGCCCGCTCAATGGGTCCAGGATTTCACCGTTCTTGGTATGCCACAATGCGATTTCACCTTACAGTTAAGGTTGCAACCTATTCGCCAGGAGCCTGCTTAATGGGCCCATGACATTAAAGTCCTTGGTATGCCACCGTGCGAATTTCAGTTACAGTGCAGTACGTATGTGTAATGTGTTGACCATTTTATTAATGTGGACAATTATTGCATGTTCTCACACTGAGTGTACTTTGTATGCTCATCCCACATTTAACATTTTCAGGTTTTTTAACAAGGTCAGAAGCGCGTGGAAGGTCGAATGACGAATCAAATATTTTGAATTTAACTTTACTTAAAGATGTTATTTTGTACGAAGTATTTTATATAAAAATTTATTTCATGATTTTCTCATTAAATATTTATTTATATTCATGATTTTTTTGCACAAGTATACATTTAAACTTTAATTAGATTTGAGTGTCACAACACTTTTACACTACAATTTTATTTTCTTGAATAATCATGCTCAAAAGAAATAGATCAACAATAATGAGGCGGATGAAGTAAATATTTAATAAAATGTGAATGAATTTGTGTGGACCCTATTATTATAAATGAAAGTGATAAATTTTTTATGACGAATAGAAAAAGAAATTGTGTCAATTTTTTTCGTAGATTAAAGGAATATTAGTTAACATTTTAAATCATACTCACTCCATCTATAAAAAATGATGGGTCCGTAGGGTCTCGAATAGGTGTATGGGGAGGGGAATACACCTATAGGCTATTTTTGTTGAAAATAACTTTTACACAAACTAACACAACCTTTTAGATTAAAAGACTTTGTTAAGGCAGCAGTTGTTGACTAATACTGAAAACTCTTCTGTAAGGAGTTATCAATTAAGTCTTGAGATTTTAACTGATACACGAAAGGCTTCAGTCAAGTTTGTATGAATAGAGTGATGTTAGCAGTCTAGCTGACTATCCTAAGATTTATCAGTCAGACCAATATCATATGCAGCGGAAAACTTTTCTTTGAGAAATAGCCTGTGTGATTAATCACGTTTGTCAAAGTTAATTTTTCTCTTCGCAGTTAATCAAATTTCAGTTTACATAGGATTGAGCAAGTAAGAAGGTAAATACTGAAAGCTGTAAACAACACAGAGATTTTTATGTGGTTCGGAAACACTTCCTACATCCACGGTTAGTTGATCAGACTGACAAACTTCACTGGGCATGTGCTTACGGGTGCACAGCAAACCGAAACAACTGAAGAGCCTATCTTCAGTACCAACACACTGGGTTGGATTTCTCACTCCTAGCGTACACTGGACACTAAGATCTCACGGAGACAAAACATTGGCCTGAACTCCTTTTCGACACAAACTCTCAATTCGGTCAGTTGAAAGGAGGTTTGAACACTTGCCAACTAAACTACAAAGAACAAGTTCTCTGTAGTCAGTTTTACATAGGCTTTGGATATACAATATCTGCCTAAGTTCTAAGAGAATATATGTAATCAGCAGTGACTGATTTTTGGCTTTGTGATTTTCTTCTTCGATTCAAGCTTTGGGGAGGCTTGGTTTGCTGAGTAACGAATTCGGCAGCGTTTCAGCTTATGTTGTTGAGTCGGTGAAGATTGAAGTGATCCTCAAGCGCAATTTATAGGAGACGTCTTGAATATCCGTTGGCGGAGTTGGTCTTCAAGATTTCTTCCGTTAGAGAGTAATTTGAACTTGGGCTGAGGCTTCAATCTTCGAGGTTCCTTGTTTGGTGAGAACGGCTACTTTGAGGAGCAGAAGATAGGACATCTCTGAAATGGTAATCACCAAAAGGAATGGCCTCTGCAGAGAAAGGACGATCCTGAGATATCTGCATTTAATGCGGTTGTACTTCTGGAGTGCGTGACATCCTTTAAACTTTAGAGGTTCAGTCCGAGGAGGAATGTTTAATTGATACTTGACTTTAGTATCAGTCCACTGAATCTACGTGGCTCGCATTAAATAATCAGTCGTAACTGATTCTTGGACCGGTTAGTCAAATATCAGTATTTGACTTTGCCTTAATCGTCACATCAGTCTTCAGTCCTCCGGCTTCAGTCTTCAGAACAACAACTAAACTAGAAAAAGAACTCTGACACTTGAGTTCGAGCAATTCTAGTCTATTACAAATGAAATCTATTGATTTTGGTATAATCAAAATTAGGATTAGAATATTTTCCCAACAAAAAATATGACACTTTTGCCATTTTTTGTGTCCACAAAAAATATGACACTTAATTTCCTTTTTATAACATGTTCGCACATCTTTTTCTTATCTTTTATTCTTACAAATATACCTTATTTACAAGAAAACCCTCCTTAATTTCATTTCAACAACTCATATCATATAATGATTGGACCCTTAATTTCTCCATTACATAAAAATCACCATCTATTTTATTAAAACATGTGCCTACCAACAATGTCATTCTTTTGGTAGATGGGAGAAGTAATACTCTATAATTACTATATTTTCAACATCATAACATTAATTATCAATACATGTATTGTATATATTTCATGATGGGTAAATTTATTTGGATCACATTGATACAGACCAATGAGAACAAAATAGTCACAATATTTAAAATGAAACTATTTTTTACCTTAAACACCACTAGTAAAAGTTTACAAATTTTTGGTATATATATTAAATTAAATTCAAAATTTGAATTATGTTATTTAAATATTTTAACATATTTTTAAAAATGCAATGAAAATATATATTTTAATTAAAACAAATTACCATTTAAAAAAATAAAATACTCCACTTAATGATGATTTTTAAAGCAAATTTAATTATGAATATTATTTAATTAATAAAAATATATAAATATAAATAACACTAGTCAAAATTCTTATTGAAAATACAAACATTTAATTAATTTTTTTGTTTCCAATATATATATATATATATATATATATATATATATATATATTAAAATTATGAAATAAAAATATATAAAAGATACAAATATTTTTTATGTTAAAAATTAAATATTTATTTCATTTTATCCAAATCATATTAATCCAATTAGCATCATCCTTTCATGATTATACTAATTAGCATCACTCTTTCATGATTATACTATGTGCCACTGCCATATGTGGATATTAGATGACAAGTTGACTTCAAGTCAAGCCACTTGTTTCAAGGTTTTTATTTTATTTTATTTTATTTTATTTTATTTTATTTTATTTTATTTTATTTTGTCGTGGTGTACTCCTCCATTATTCGAAACTTACAGTTATGATGGGTAATTTTTTTTTCAAAAACCGAGGCTCAATATTTCCAGTTATGTAATATCGATGGTTTTGCAGTCTCTCTCTTTCTATTACTATTAGTCTATTATGCTCGTGAAATAAGTATTTGAATCCTCCCAAAAGACAGACAAAAAACCAGAAGACCAAAAGGGACAATCAAATACATATGCAGAAATTAGATATACAAATAATCGTAAATAACATAGTACTATTAACTGTGTTTGACTTTTATCCCCTAAATAGAAGAATAACATAATAAAATACTCCATAAATTTATCTTTTAAAACAGGATCATATTTTTTATATTATATTTAATTTGAATGATAATATATATTGGTGAAGTATGATTGAACGGGTATAGATTTAATCGGTATATTATCATTGGATTTCGAATTATACCTAGTGTTGCTTGGGAAACGAGAGAGAAAAGTTAGGTTGAAAGCACAAAAATCCGATTGCTATTGTATTGCAAGTGAAGATAGCGTAAGTTTACAAGGTACGTGCTCATGGCTATTTATAGATTACACGTTAAGGGTGAAAATGTAATTTCATTGCCGGAACATGCGCCTTGCGTGGTCGGGGGCATCATAGTAACTTTGCCATCAAACGGGAGATTTTCCCGCTCTTTCGGTGATTTCTCTGGCGAAAGCCACTTCTCTGGCGAGAATGACTTCTTTGGTGCAGACCGTTCCTCTGTTAAGGCCCATCCCTCTGACTTCTCTGCGGAAGCCCATTTCTCTGATGAAGCCCGCTCTTCTGGCTTATATCATTTCTCTGCTCTGCACATATTACTCCTCATCATATATACATATATATATATATAGAGAGAGAGAATATATACAGGGTTAGGTTTCGTAGAGAAATTAAATATTTTGCGAAATTTAAAATTATTGAACATACCAAAATGCTTGGGGTTCGAATCCTGAAGTGCGAGATTTTCAACAAATATCACTACAAGAAAATGCGGCTCTAACGGCCGAAATTTCGGTCGTTAAAACCCAAAAATCGGTCGTTAATATTTTTAACGACCGATTTAACGACCGTTTTTTTCGGTCGTTGTTTGCATCGTCGCCCGAGTTTTAACGACCGTTTTTTTCGGTCGTTGTTTGCATCGTCGCCCGAGTTTTAACGACCGTTTTTTCGGTCGTTAAATTTAACGACCGATTTTTTATTTTTAACGACCGAAATTTCGGTCGTTAAAAAGAGAAAAAAAAATAAAAAATATAAATAAAAAAATTATTTTTTTTATTTTTTTTAAATAACGACCGAAATTTTATTTTTAACGACCGAAAATTCGGTCGTTAAAAATTAATAAAAAAAATATTTTTTTTGCGATTTTTTTTTTTAATCTTTGTATCCCACAAGTATTTTTAGTGTATTTCTAATGTATTTTGACCTTAATTGCATACCATTTGACGAACTTCCCAGTAGGTCACCCATCTTACTTGTGCTCTTAGTCAAGCAAGCTTAACCTTGAAGTTCCTTTCGAGTAGTCACCAATAAAGAACACTCGTATTATTGATATATATAGTACCTATTAATTCATTTAAACTCTAATTCAATATAAAATATCATTAATCATTCATAACCTTATAATATGTCGAGATAATAACTAAGATTTGTGGTGTCGGCGAAACATTGACGATAAATATACGATCGAATTTAAAATAATAAAAAAATAATATTATCGTAATTAAAAAAAGAAAAGAAAATATGAGTACGAAAAATAACAATCAAATATACAACAAAATCAATATTAAATCAAATAATCAATATTAATAAAATTATTATTTGAAAAATAATTTTATTATTTTAAAATAATAAAATTATTAATATTGTGAAAATAATGAATCTAATAATTTAGAAAATCTAATAAGTCTAATAATTTATTATAATAAGTCTAATAATTTATTATAATAAATCTAATAATTTATTATTATTTGCAAATAATATCACATTTTTATTAATAATCAATACTCCCTCCGTCCGCCAAAAGTATTCCACAATTACTATATTTGGCGTCCGCAAAAAATATTCCACTTTCCTTTTTAAGCCATGGTCCCACCATCTACCTTTATATTTTATCCTTACAAACACTCTTTATTTACAAAAAACCCACCCCAAATTCAATCTCAACCACACATCTCATAAAGTGGTGGGGCCCTTTCTCCACTACATCAACATCATCACACATTTTATTAAACTCCGTGCCCGGCCAAAGTGGAATACTTTTGGCGGACGGAGGGAGTATTATCTATTTTTATAGAATAATATTATGAAAATAACAATCATTTTCAAAATATTCTCTATAATTTGAAAAAAATAATTAAATAGAAAATTAATAAATAATAATTAAATATTTATATATATATATTTATATATAATCAAAAAATAAAAATAAAAACGAAATTTAAATTTTTAAAATTGAAAAAATAAAATTAACGACCGATTATTCGGTCGTTAATAAAAAAATAAATAAATAAATAAATAAAAATAAAAAAATAAAAAATAAATAAAAATAATTTTAACGACCGAAAAATTCGGTCTTTAAAAAAAATAATTAAAAAAATATTTTTTTTATTTAAAAAATATTAAAAAAATTAAAAAAAATTAAAAAAAATTAAAAAATAATATTAACGACCGAATAATTCGGTCGTTAAAAAAATTAATTTTTTTTTAAAAAAATATTTTTTTAAAAAAAATAATTTTTAATAAAAAAATAAAAAAATATATATTAACGACCGAATTTTCGGTCGTTAAAATTAAAAAAATAATTTTTACGATCGAAAATTCGGTCGTTAAAAAAAATTAAATATTAAAATATTAAAAAAATTATTAGCGACCGAAGTTACGGTCGTTAAAAAATAAAAATAAATAAAAAATAAAATCGGTTGTTAAACAGTCGTAAATCGGTCGGTAAGGGCCGCAAAATTAACGACCGAAATTTTCGGTCGTTAATTTCGGTCGTTAAACGCGTGTTTTCTTGTAGTGTATGTCTGTTCATCAAAATTTGAACACTAAATTTAGGATTGATCATATACCGTTATATTATGTTAATTGAGTGGATGAGATTGTTTCTCCATTCTAACAACATTACATTTCTCCATTGAACATTTTCATATATATATATATATATATAGGGGGCCGCTCCAATGAGACCCTCTAATTTTAGTGAGATCTAGGGCACGATCTGGTGTGTTTATTTTATCAATCCTATGACTGAGATTGTATCTGGAGGGTGATTTTTTTTCGCAGGGTTCGAATCCTGGAGGGAGCAGAATATTTTAAATTTTGTTATTCATCAGTATATACTGCATTGTTCATCAGTATATACGGCCCTGTTCATCAGTATATATATCTTATTCATTACAAATTTTTTAAATTTTATTTTTCATCAGTATATACATCTTGTTCATTAGATATACGTTTTGTTCATTAGTATTATATGTCTTATTCATTGTACTCATGTTACACGAAAAATAGGGGGTCTCACTGGAGCGCGCCCATATATATATATATATATATATATATATATATATATATATATATATTCATTCATTCATTCCTCATAACGTGTTATAAAATTATACTCCCTCCGTCCACCAAAAATAATTCTGAAGGTGGACGGCATGAGTTTTAATAAAAATAGTTATTGTATTGTTTGTGAAGAAAAGGGCTCACTTAAAAGTATTGCTTATAATGATAATTAATTGTATTATGAGTGATGATGAGGAGTACTATATACAGAGTAGAAGAACCGTCTTTGTCAGAGGAACGGACCTCACCAGAGAAGCGGATATGTTAGGGAAATCACTCCCGATCAGAGAAATGGCCCTTGTCAAAGAAGTCATTTACACCAGAGAAGTCACATATGCCATAGAAGTCACATATGCCAGAGAAGTCATTGAAGAGCAGAGGAACCGCCCGCCTGGGGGGCAAAATTACCACTATGCCCTTGACCACGCGGGAAGCATGCTTCGAAGGTGAAATTATTATTTTACCCCTAGCATGTAATCTATAAATAGCTGCATGTACGCACCTTGTAAACTTACGCTTTCAATACTTTCACTACTGCAACAATATTCTCTCGTGCTCTCAGCAATTTAGCAATCTCCTTTCACTTTTTTCGATCAATCTCTAGGTAAAATCCATAATTCACCGATAATTCACCAAACAAACGATCATCGTTCATTTATGCTTTACCAAGTGAATAATAGGATCCACCATGTGATAGAAAGTTTTCAAAAATGAAAAATGACTAATTTTTGTGGACATCCCAAAATAACAAAAATGAACTATTTTTTGTGGGCTGAGAGAGTATCACCCTCTTTTAGGTATAAAATTATATCATCCTCCTTTAAATATAAAATTATTCAATTTTCAAGAAAAAAAGATGTCTGAAAATTTATACCAACTATCTAAATTTTTTATTATGTTAAAATAAATAAGATATAATTAAGGTGATAAATAAAACTTATACCTATTTTATAAGTTATACTTATATCTCAAAGCAAACACTCTTACGAAGTTACAAATTTTGCAAGTCACCGAATTTATATCTCGGTTAAGTCAAACGTCCTCCATTTTCTGACTTTCGCTTAAGGTACATGTCATTTAAGGATTGAACAGTTAATTGGGTGAGTTTGGCTGAATTGCCAGAATTGGCAACTTTTTTTAGGGGGGCAAATCGTGCGTGTTGGATCGTTATCGGGTCGATCTGATATCGACACGATTTGTTAAGGAAGTGTTCGACACGAACACGAACCCGACACGATTTCAAACCCGAACACGACACGAAACGATAACAACACGATTTGAATCGTGTTGACACAATACGATAACGATACGATCTGATTAAAATCTGATTAAACACGAAACCCTAAAGGCTAAAGTGTAGAAAGAATTAAAAATTTAAAATAAATATTTAATAAAAATAAGAATATTAACTCTATCAGGAGATACGAATCCGATACGAACCCGACACCAAATTATCAGGTTCTTATCAGGTCGACACGATAAGGACACGAACCTAATAAGACTTGACACTAATTCATTAATTTCGTACGATTTCGTATCGTGCTTTCGTGTTGTGTCGAAAACTGTCAGCTCTAACTTTTTTACGAATTTTTATCAATTCTATAATTCTATACGATTTTTAAAATGGTGCAATGATATCATTTCATTTCAATGTGTTGTATCTCAATTTTAATTTTTAATCATTCATCAAAAATGACTTATTGAGCGAAATGCAAATCGAATTAAAAATACTCCATCCATCCACGAAATAAACTCTTACTTGCCTTTAAATATTTGTCCATGAAATAAATTCCTACTTTACTTTTTAGACAATTATGCCCTCTCTTATTTCCTACATTTACTTTCCCTTACCATTTATGGGCCCACCCCCACAACACCTTTATCATTTTTATATTCTATATTTACTTCATTTTATCACTCATAGCCCACCCAATAACACATTTATCACTTTTATATTCTATATTTACTATTCTTTACCACTCATGGGCCCACCTACAACACCTTTATTACTTTTGGTCAACTAGCATTTTATTTCACTCACAACACCTTTTTCAATTTTCTTAGTCTCCGTGCCGAACTCCAACTAGGAGTTTATTTCATGGACGGAGGGAGTACTAAACACGCAAATATATGTAAAAGAGGACAATGCATATACCATGTATTTGTCATGACACTTTACACGAGACTATTTTACTGCCCAGATTTTATGAGCCGGGTTTGGCAAAAAAAGAAAAGGGGGGGGAGGGGTGTAAATATCAATTTTTGGCTAGCCCATCGTTTGGGCGTTTTCTCAAAAATATCTCATCCTAAACATAATTACAAAATAATATCAATCCTTTCATTTTTTTTTCTTATTTATGGCCTGCAAAAATAATCCAGCTATCGGTATATGACATGTTTCGACCAAGTGACATGTGGATAATACACGTGAAATTAAAGAAAAAAAGAAAAAAATACATAAAGTCCACTGATTGGGCATATTTTATACGCATATTTTGAGTGTTTTTGGTGGATTTTAATGCCTAGTTCCTTCTTATTATTATCTTTTGGAGTTAATTTGTGGAACTACTGAATTCTTGTAATGAATTTGATAGATTATGAAAAAGGAAGCTCAATGTTAGAAGATGTTTGAAGTAATAAAAGTTTGTGAAGAAAAGCTTATGAGCGCGAAAGCTGGACGGTGTGCCCATACCGTCTGAGATGTCCGAAATTAAAGATTGATGATAGTGGGCTAAAGCTATTTTGTCTTTTACCGGCTTTCTTTTAATTTTTTGGTGGGCCTATACGCTGACATTAGGCTTGAGTTTTTTTTCTTATTATATTTTATTGCTTAAGTAGGTTTTATTTTAGGTTTAGAATTCTTATATATATACTTACGCTTTGAAGACATATACACTTTTTGGAGACCCGCACACCCAAAAAAAATGAAAGAAAAAAAAATCTATTCGATAGCCACAATATCTTCATCATGCGAAGGTTTGGAGGTTTGGTCAAGACTCAAGAGATTATGAATGCAATGCGATACCAACATTTTTATTAAAACTTTTAATTATGGGTAATTTTATTCACAGCTCTCATTTTAATCAGTATAGTCTTATTAAAAGTAATAATAATAAATAGTTATAAATTTATTATTTTACCCTGTAGTCTATAGCCTCAAATTAAATAGTCAATTCTTTCGACGAGATTGATGTGGGCGTTCTTGAAGACCACCTTATAGGACATGAAAGATCTCCAGACAATGTTTCAAGGTGTGAGTCCCCAGTTTAAGGTTATGTCGTGTTTCAATGGGAAGATAATGGCGATTCTATTTGAAGATTGGTATTGTTTTATTTTTCTGGCTATTGGTAGTTGTCGTGAAAGGTTAATTGGAGTTATTGGTTTAGTTGATTGATTAGTTCCAATTGTTGTAGTGCAAAAGAAAAAAAAAAGTGTGTAAATGAATTTGGAATTGCTTTTTGTTGCCTTGGGTTTGGAATTGAGATTGATTGTGGAGGTAGTGGTTGGTCAAAATTCAAGATATGTGTAGTTTTAAAATTTCTTTCTATTTTTCATGACTTTGATGCAAGATTTAAAAAAGAAAAAAAGAAAAAAAAAATTGTATTGATTTGTTTCGAGGCATGAAGATTTAAATGCTTATGTTGAAGAATTATGTCGACAGATACAGATGCACTCAGATTTGATGCAGAAAATGATGATCCTTATGAATGGACGCTCAAACAAAATATACTTTGCTATTTTATGGGATATAGAATATTTAATTTAAGGTTATGGGCTATAAGATAAAATAATAAATTTATGATAATATTATTATTATTTTAAAAGTGGCTATACGGACTAAAACGGAGGCTATGAATAGAATTATGATTGCCCTTTGTGTAAATTTTTGTTGTTTGAACAAATTAGTCCAGCACAGACCACATGACCTAGCTCTTCTGGCCCAGTAACTATACAACCAGCTCATTGGGCATGATTTGGGCCTGAAATGTTGGTTTTGGGACATACTTTAGGGGAAGCCAGATGTCCTAGAAAATGAGAAAGAAAAATAAAATAAAAAAGTAGATGAAAAAATATGCACTCTTTCTTTTTTGTGAAAAAAAAAATGTAAGAAAAAATTGCACTCTTATTATAATGTTCTTCAGAATTCGTATACTTAAGTGCAATGCGTTTTCAAGGCTCGTGCACACTTTCAGAGCGTGGTCAGTATGCGAAAAATTATTTACAGATACACATTCATCCTCAATTTTACGATTCGTCTAATTTATTTTATTAAACATAATTTTTATGGACGAATATTCATTCTCGTATGTATGAGATAAATTAAAATTTTAGAATGAAAAATTATAAAAATACCAAAAGGTTTATTTAATTTTTAGAAAGTTTATATTGGCTCCATTCAGAAAAAATAGTCATAATTTTTCTTGTTGGAGCATCCACAAAAAATAATCATATTTCATTTATTGGCACTATCTCATATTACCTGAATATAACTTATTTATCTATTCTATTATATATTAGGTTTCTTTTTTCACTGATAATATAATTAATTATCATTATCTTAATGTGAGATTATTTTTACACTCATAATATATTCAACAACTTTTATTAAAATTCATGTCTTTCTCATTTAAAATTATTTTTCGAGCATGAATGAAGTATTATCCGATCATTACTATCATAAACGGGAAATTAATTAAGCATTCGAGTTATTACAATTACTTCACTTGGAAGCTTAGCAGCGTGTTATATTTAGCACACGTGGCTTATTAATTTATAATTAAGCCTATTACTTCATACACATCTTTCAGACATTGTAACTCACTTATTAGAAGGTGATTGGTATGATGGAATGGAGGAGGAATGGAATGATGATTCCTACCTTCATTCCATTCCTTTGCTTGGTATATTTTTTTGATAGGAATCATCTTTTCATTTGGAATCACTATTCCCATATTTGTGGGAATCACCATTCATTTATTGCTTAAGCAATAGATGTATTTTGTAAATATTGTTGCATGACAAGTTACATTTTGGTTTGTTTTTGTTTCTTATATAAAGCAATAGATGTATTTTGTAAATATTGTTGCATGACAAGTTACATTTTGGTTTGTTTTTGATTCTTTTGATCGGCTATTGAATTTCGGGCTTGCCTTTATTGCATGGAACTTATTAGGAAAAAAAAAAAATCAGATCAAGAATACCTTAATTATATGGTAATTAAGTAGATGTGACAACTCATAAGTTTCCATTTCTTAAATTTTTATCATCATTTTATTGTACGTGGAACTATAAGGTCACAAAGTTTAGCTCCAATGCACATGTTGTCACGTTTATATCTCGATGCATAATATTGTTGGCATAATTTGGAAATAAGTAATTAAGACAAAAGATAAGACTTATAAAGAGTGATGATTATGCATTTGGAGTTGTGTTTTCGGTATTGTCAAATTTTCTTTTCCTTTTTATTGATTGGCCAAAAGATATTGAATTTATTGGACTAAGCATATCTTCCCTGAATTTTGTTTGTCCCATTTCACTATCATAATGTATCCGCAATTAATATATTCGAGTTTATAGCTTAGATATAAAGAAATTGGAGAATTTCTAAGTATCGTCGACCAAACTCCAAAAGGTGTGCCTTCCATTATTAAATTGTGATTATATATAAAAAAGAAAAAACAAAAAACTTAAAACCCTTGAAAGCACAAGAAAGCAGACTAAGGGCCGAGCCTCATTAAAACCTTCCTACGGAACCGTAAGAAGAAAAAAGAGTACCCGTCTAGACGACCAAAGAAACGACAAGAGAAGGAATTAATATTAATTACATGAATTAACTTTCTAATATATCCCCTTATATATCTAAACATTGCATCTTTTCTTCATGTACACCTTCATATTTGCTCTTAAAGAGTAGGAATGATATGTAAACATTAAATTATTAGAATCTTTGTGCAAGACTTGCCTTATAACTTGAAATATAGAAACACTTTGTTGAGTAATTTGGAAGCCGGTAGCGTATTTGAAAGATATATGGAACACTAAATGGAACATCAAGTGTGGTACATTAAATCTCAACCAATTTTTTAAATTTTCAAACTTGAAAAGAGTAATTTGTAGTCATATTATCTTTTTGTCAAATCAAATTCATATTGTCCACTTCCAACCAAGCCCAAAAAAAGAGTAATGCCTAAAATAGATTCACTTTGTTGGTTCCTTTCAGCTTTGGGCCTCATCTTCCACCCTTTGCACAAGTGAAATGGGTCACCAAAATCCCCTCTGCAATTTCTGTTTCCTCTTACTTTAAACACATAAAAAATTCATATTAGATCAATCTCTCGACCCTTTAATTAATTTTTAAATCATTTGTTATGTATAATAATATAAATAACAGATATTAATTGTTGTCTATAACCGCTCAGTTTGTTGTCTATATCATTATGACAACATATAATATGTGTCTGTTGTCTTATCTATGAGCACCCCAAAATAGACAATATTGACGACAAAAATAGACATTTTTAATATAGGCAACACTAAATATTTGTTGTCTATGAGGTGAATTCTTGTAGATCATGAATCTCAGGCAAAGATATGATGATTCTCCTATCCTATATAATCGGACTTGCAGGGCAAGATAATATATCATCATAAAAACTCATCAATATATAACAATAAGAAAAAAAATTCTATTAATCACAAAATCAAATTGAGTCTTACACTTGATTGATTTGTTAGGATAAAATTTGGATCTAAGTCTTATAAATGACAAATATAAAAATAAATATATGGAGTGTCGCCCATGGTCGTCGTCCGGCCACCACGAGCTAGGTTCACGGGGGGGCTCCGCCTCCGAGCGAGTATCGATTAATCCTTTGGTTGAACAACTTTTCCATTGAGAGAGGATTTTTTAGGTTTGGAGTAATGTATTCTTAGAGAGAGAGAGAGGATGAGAGTGAGGAGGAGAAGGGTAGAGAGAAGAAGAAGCTCTATGTCATTAACTTCTTGCATGGGCTTCTCTAATTTCTTACTTGTGCAATTCCAATAATATAACCAAGCCGCCCCCATTATATAGAAAATTAATAAACCTAGAAATATATTTGCAGTGTCAATGATTTTTGTACGTAAACTAATTAATCGTCGTCGATTGATTTTACTCGGATCCAAAATGCAAGATAATTGGACCATTACTATTGTTCATTTGTTTCTAGAAGATCACTCAACATACACCTCATTTATTTTTATTTTCACATTTATAAAATTCACAAAACTTAATTTCGTAAGTGTTTTTTGTCAAACGCAAAATAATTGTTCTTTCTTTAGCATAGTTTGTAAGACATTGCTCGCGGCCAATTTTGAGTCATGACATCACGGAAAATCTTATAAAAACTTACTAACATTTTATGAAATTTTGATATAAAAAAAATTGAAATTTATCTGTAAGAAGTTGGTGAAATGTTTTGATATAATCAATTCCTGAAAACCTCTACATGCAAGAAGAAGATTCCCAACGAGATTAGGGCAAACGGAACTAAAAATTCAGACTTCAAAAGTTATGAAGATTATTTAATTTCATCACTACTCCTAATTAAAATAATCCTACTTGTAGAGTTTTAGTATATATGTATATATATGTTTTAATTAGTATTCGTATAAAATTTTGTCCTATGATTTCGTTAAACATGCTTGTTTGTTTGTTTGATTTTTCTTTTTTTCATCTAAATGGGACGTCGATGTGCTTGGCGATACGTACGACAGAGTTGTTGAAGAGTGACTGGACATTGTCGTCAAATTTTTCTTGAATAATTAAACAAGGAAGTACTTTCTCCGTCCCAACTAAGTTGATTTGACACGAAATTTAAAAAATTAGTATTTTAAGTGTATTTGGTAATAAAGTGAATATGTGATTAAATATTTCCTTGATTATATTTATTCCATATAAGAAAATTGATCAACTTAGTTGGAATGACCCAAAAAAGAATATCAATCAAGTTAGTTGGGACAGAGAGACTACTAATCTATAATATCTATATTATATTAAAAAGAGAGTTTTCAATTTCAAATTGATTTCACATAAATTTCAAAATTGAGTGACAATTTTGTAGTTAGAATAAAATTGAAGGTTTATTTATAAGATATACATCTTTTTTTTTTCTTTTTCTTTAACTTCTTATTTTTCAATTTTATTTCTTTTTTAAAATTGTGAAATTCAACTAATTATAAAATATTTGATATGCATATCAAATTAAAGATCATGACAAGAGCTTTAATTTGATATATGTTATGTAAATATTGGATTTAAAATATAAAAATTATATTTATATAAAGATTAAAACTTAAGAAAATTTTCTCTCCCCTCCCCTCCCCTCCCCTCTCCTCTTTTTTTTTTTTGAATAAATCTATTTTTTTCAATTATCTTTTAACTTATATTGTTTTCTTTTTTCATAATATCATTTTTTATTAATATGAATTATTCTTTATTATTTTTATATTAAATTAAAATATATTTATCTTAAATTATAGTATTTTTAATTATATTTATAATTTTTATATAAAATCAAATGATAATCAATTTTATATATAATAAAATATAAAAATATTTTTCGTGCGTTGCATGAGTGCAAATCCTAGTAGTATTAAAAAGTTAATTTTCAATTTGAAATCAATTTCAAAATTGAGTGACAATTTTGTAGTTATAATAAAATTGAAGGTTTATTTGTAAATTACTATATTTTTTCTTTTCATTTCCTTACGAAATTTGACTAATTATAAAATATTTAATATGCATATCAAATTAAAGATCACGATAATAGTTTTAATTTGATTGTAAATGTTTGATTTAAATATAAAAATTATACTATTTATTTAAATAATAAAAAAATTAAAAAATTCTCTCCCCTCTCTCATTTTTTTGAATAAATCTATTGTTTAATTCTTTTTTATTTTTGTTTTTGTTTTTATTTTTTTAACTTATTATTTTTTCCTTTTCATATAAAATTTTATTAATGTGAATTCTTCTTTAATTTTTTATTTTTTTTCAATATTAACTCAAATATATTCAGTTAAAATTAATTTTTTGTTATATTTATAAATTTGATAATTGAATTGATATCAATTTCATATAAATATAGAAATATAAAAATATTTCATCTGCATTATATCGGATGCAAATGCTAGTTTGTAGTGTAATTTATCAATTTATCATCGGTGTATTACCGGCCAATTCATTAAATTAGTTAGGCTTTGCTAGGTGCATTATCAATTTATCATACAGTGAATTTATCTTTAATTTTCCGCAGTTGCTATATATTTATGCATTAAGTTCGTTGTTAATATATCAAGAAATCTATCCTCCCCCTAATTTATGTTATTTTATATATAATATCTATTATATTTAATTTTTTAATTAATAACTTGATTTATTTAATTCAAAAATTATTATAAATCCTTTTTAAAATAATATCCCTACTCAATAAATTAAAACCAATAAATTTCTTAGGGTGCCTCTAATGGTGAACTAGAATTTGAGCTTTCAAATTGTCACATAGCTTTGGACTCTCACCTTAGGAAATTAAAATGTATGTTAATTAAAATTGATTGAATGATTAATTATTTCATGAATGTTTAACAGCAAATTGATGGGTAATTAAAAATTTGTTAATGAATTCCCTGCAAGAAAAAAAAATGTTAATAAGGTGCGCCACTTTTTTCTAAAAATTGATTACAAAAGCCACTTTTTATAGCGCCAATGCCGTAACACAAAATCTTGGGTACATCTGGGTGTACCGTACAACCGGGTTGACCCGTACCCAAAATAGTGTTATTTATATGAGTTGGGTCAGGATATGGGTTCAAATCAGAGTGCGGGTCAAAGTTTAAGTGAAAGTGTGATCCAGTTGTATGGTACACCCGGGTGTACCCAAGACCACCTCATGCCGTAAAAGGAACAGGTGCAGGGAAAACTAAGAACAAAAGAGTAAATTTCTCATTCCCACCAAATCTTAAATTTTAAAAGACAATTTTCAGTCATAAATACAAGATGGACAACTTTTTCAACCATAAATTCAAAGAACAAAAAGAGTAAATGCTGGTTCTAGAGACAACTTTTACAGCCATAAATACAAGGTAAAAAACGTAGACAAGTCATCATGAACAACAAAAATAAAATTACACAATTTCTTCTTCAACATGATGAGCATGTGGATGAACACATAAGGCATAGAGCACAACTAGAGGCAGCAGTATGTGGACATATTAAAATAGCAAAAAGAGAACATTGATAATAGAAAGACTAGAGGGAATAAAAAAGTATGACTAAGAATTGTGATGTGTCGGACCGGATCCACAAAAAGGTTGTTGGAAGCGGGTTCCTAGTTGGGAATTGATTTCTTTATTATTTTGGGAAGGGTTAATAGCCGAAAAATACACGAAGTTTGCCCGAATTTGCAAATTGCACATGACCTTCAAAAATAGCCTCAGAATACATGACCTTTTAATTTAATTGTGAATTGCACACGGCGAGAATTCCGACTATGATTAAAGTTGACCGGCAACGACGTGGCAATACGCGTGGCATTTTTAATGCTGTGGCAATACGTGTGGCATAAAAATTAAAAACAATGTAATTTTTTTATACATGTGGCATAATCCTAATTAATCAAAAGCCCTAATTAATCTTTCTCTTCACCATTAATCCTCCAGCCCTCCGGCGTCTTCTACAGCGAGCAGCGGAGGTGGTCGAGGGTGAGGCCGCCGCAGCCGCGACCGGTGGCGGCTGGTTTCTCGACGCCGCCACTTCCCCCGCCTCACCTACTCCGTCTTCCTCCGCCATGTCTGTAACAACCCGCTCTTTTATTATATTTAAATCCAGGAATACGATAATTATTATTTCATCTTTCAGTAAATCAAACCCAGTAATTATTTATGATTTAAATTCAGCTTATGACACTGGATTATATTCAATTAAGCAGGATTATTATTTTATTACCAAGTCAGTAGCTTCGCGTAAATAAAACCGCGATGAGAATTATTGAGTAAGCCAATGATTATTTATTTCAGATTCATAACTGACTTAGTAAAGTCATGTTATTTATTAATCACAATAGAATTATTTTTCTATTTTTATTATTATTTCTTGAGTCGTGAATTTATTCCGGCTTATGAAGAATTAAATCTACGGATTTAATTTAGAATTATTTTAGCTAAGCACGGAAGCATGATATCGAGTAGTTTTATAAACACGCGATATTAACAAAACCCGGGAGTTGTTTTTATTTAAAAACGCAATACAATATTACAGATATAGAAATTCCAAGACAAGAATTATTGCTTCTGTTTATACTTCACTTTACAAACCCCTATTTTTCTATCTATCTACCAACATTAAAAAAAAAAAAAATGGAATAGTGTATGTGTGTGAAGAAAATCTGCAGATATCCTTTAAGCATGCTCAAGCATGCTCAGCCATCTATTGACATTTTTTCTTTGACTCCAGCTCCACGCCTTTGAAATATTTTTCTTTGACTCCAGCTCCAGCAGCATATTTGCAAAATTTTCACACCCAAACACCTTCATGTGGTTTCAGATTTCAGCAGCTATTAATCCTCATCTCATACCCATTCCATACTTAAACGTTTTCATCATTCTCTGCCAAAGAAATTTTCAAGTATCAGTTAATTCTTGCTTCATTCAACACCAACGAGCAGTTCATTCAACAACCAACACAAACATTCAAGGTATTAATTCTATCTCTAATATCCATTCCAATAAAGCATTCATACCAAAGCATGATCAGTTTTACAATGATAGAAAACCTTTGTAAGCATACTGAACTTAACAAAGTTACACTCCTTATAATGCAAACACCAACAATTCTTAGGCAAAGCAAGAACAGACTGCACTCTTTCACACTAGGAAAATAAGAATTTTAGAAGATGTACCCCTAGACTGCCTTTGTTCGTATGTTGCTAAGACAAATACAGTAAAACCCCAAACTCCAAATCACACGCCATTTTCTTAATAACGAAGAGACAAGACAAGAACTTAGCTTTAGACGACGAAGGACGCTGCCCAGTTCAGTCGGGCTAAGAGACGTCGAGTGGGCGGCGACTACTGCCAGCTCTGAATTGAGGATGACGGCGCACCGAACCAAAGCTGTGGCGACTCACGGCGACGGCGACTCCAGGAGAGGCGGCTGCCGGATTCTTGCTGCCAACGGCAGCGGCTGACGGCGGCGCTCCTCCAGCGAGCTGCTGGCCGTCGATCGCAGGCCAGCCAGCGGCGACTCCGGGCGAGCAGCAGCAGCTCCAGGCGGCGACAGCTCGACTCCCGGCGAAGCAGCAGCAGCTCCAGCGGCTTCCAGTCGACGGTGCTCGCCGAGATCCAGTTGCAGCGGCGGTGAATTCCTCGGCTGGATACAGATCGAGAGAGAACCGAAGGGGGGCGTTTGATTTAGGAGAGATTAGAGCGAGATTGAGGAAGAGAGAAGGAGGCGCCCGCCTCGGCTGGAGATGGATCGAGCGAGAGAGAGAGATGATGAACAGTGTCGTTTCTTGATAATTGAGAGAGAGATGATGAGCAGCTTTCGTTTCTTGATAATTGAGAGAGAGAGAGTTCTACTTTAATAAAAGAAAAAAAGGGAGAGAACGATAATTAAGAGTCCGAGAGAGTGTTCCTTTCTGTAATAAAGATAGAGAGAGAGGAGAATTGTCGGTAGTGAGAGAACCGAGAGTGAAGACTTATGGGGAGAATTTTTGGACTCTTTTATTGGGCCTAGTTCATTTTATTTTATTGGGCCGGAGATTAATTCTTTCCAGTCCACATTAATTATTACTTGGGCTCCTACGATTTAATTGATTAAGTCCAATGAAATTTATTTATTTAACCCAATAAGAATTATTATTTTAGACTTCTTTATTAATCCTAATTATTTTAATTAGTGATTAATATTAAAATTTATTAATTATTTTAAGGGTGATGATGGGCTCACTTATTGGGCTTCATGATTTTATTATCTTGGGCCTCATGTGTTGGGCTCTAGAATTTAATTGATGTTGGGCCTAATATTATTAATGCATTGGGCTTTGAATTTATTCATTTGGGCTCAAATTAAATTCCTTTTGGGTCTTGATTATTTTTATTTTAATTGGGCCTTCATAATTATTCTATTAAGTTTAATTAGAGAAGATTTTAAGACTTACTAATTATTAATTAGTAAGTGAATTAGATTATTTTAAGATGAGTAGATTATTAAAGATTAATAATCCGACCTCATAAGACGAGCTTTAATTCCTTAAATAGGATTAGCATCTCATAATTTAATTAAAAGAATATGAGTCATGCATAATCATATCATGCATCCTCATTTATTGAGATTTTTCGAGAATTAGAATCTTATTTTATTTTCTCGAATTAAAGGTCAAGCACCAGAGTTAGAGCTAAACCGTGAGTCTGCTATTCAGGTGGGCTTTCTACGTATAAATTAAAACCATATATATTAGAATTGCTAAGACTTTATGCTTATGAATTTAAATGATATTGTCAATGCCTAAATGCTTTATGTTTTATTATTAATTGCCTATCTGATGTTAATCGAATTCGGATTCTGGATGGGACCGCAAATCCCTTCGGAATTAGTGTACACCTTGTGATCGTGAGTCATCTAGCGGGTTGGCCGATCATAGTGTCCGTAGAGGGAGGCCTCCCTCTCGGCACGAGTTACTGATATGGTGATTAATGATATAAAATACCTGCGCGGGTTATTGATGAAAGAAATGATATTATGTTTGGTAAATACGAGTCTTTAAAGGAAAACCCTCGTATCTTACTACTGTTGAAAGGCTTGACAATAAAATATTATGCATGTATGTAAATTTCGGCAAGTGTCCACTAAGTACTTTTGTACTTAGCCCTGCATGTATTTTTAAATGTGCAGGTTGAGCGGTGATCGAGGATGTAGTGTGCAAGCGGAGCTTTGTCAAACTAGGATGATTACCTCAGAGTAGAGTATATGTCTTCATACATATACGCAAATTGTTATTCCGCTGCTGTGATGCCCCGCTCTTTTAAATACATATTAGATTAAATATGTGCATTAGTTATAAAATTCTTTTAATTATTTATGGTGATTATTTTGTTCAGATAATATTATTTCAGCAAAAGTCTGTATAAGAGATACAGAGCTGCGATTTAATATTCAGTCATGAATGAAACCAATAATTAAATTTATTGGTTTAACTATACGTTTGAGACTTTGTTTTACCAGTTTATTGATTTAATCAATATTATTAGAAAATTTAGATTTATAACCGATTTTATAAATCGTGTTATTTAAATCAAATTGCTAGAATTATAATTTGAGATCATATGCATAATAATTTTATTATTTCGCATTATATGAGTTAAGGTATTAAGTCACGAATTAATTCCGACTTTCACGTATTAAATCTCAAGATTGAGGATTTAATTTATATAAATACGACGAGTATTTATTAAACGAGAATTGGAGAATTATTACAGGAACTAGGAGAAACTAGATCACGGCACTACACGTATGTCTCGATTTTTCATCCAACACATCAATTCCTACACTATTCCCTACACTATTCCCTACACTATTCCCTATACTATTCACCTTCCCCTCCAATACACCATTACTGCAGAAGGAGATTGTAAAGATTGCAGATTTCTTCATGTAGTATATCTAAACTCCATCACACCCCAAAGTCTCCTGTAGGAGAAGAAAATCACGCCAATATCCACAATTTTCAAAAGCTTCAGCACGCCGAGAAAGAAATTTCACGGTAAGATCACAATTGTCAAAGGATGTAAATTTCAACGATCAAATCTTCAAAAGTTGCAACTCCAGGTACCAAAATTTCCACCATTTTGATTCTGTTGTCTGCAGAAACTCCTCTATAAATTGAGGAGAGTTCTGCAGAAGGAAGAAGTGCAGCGAGCAAGAGAGAGTTTGAGATTTGTTTTTTTTTTACTTGCAAGAGCTCAAGTGAGCTCCCTTCGCCGGGCCATTTCTTCGTCGACCGGCCACTAGGCTCTGAACCAAGAACGTGTACTCGTTCCTCCATCTTTAGGCTACCAAACCCAACAATCGAAAGGCCGAAACCTTCTCTATATTTTCCCGACCAAAGGCCATAATATCCTTCGGAGGCCAACGTCGAATTCCCGACTTAGCCACCGGCCAACTTACGGCCTTCGTTTCTCACTATCCTTACGACGAAAAAGGATCGAGAAACCACCGTTGTGTAGCCTGATCTATCTCGCACGAGGAAAACTAAGTCGTAGACCTTCGCGGCTAAACCCCATCGCGGAACGACGACCAGAAAAAAACCCCGGCGAACAACTTCCATTAGTGCTCACTTGGACAAGGGTAAGTTGACGCCCTTATTTCGATGCATTCCCGTTTCTATTATATTATGAGAAATTTCTGGGGTATAGATGGGAGTGTGGTAAATATTCGTACAAAGTTTCATATCATTTGAACTTCGTTTACTACCCTTTTAAAATTCGAGAAGTCTACTGCCCGTATCTGCTAAAACTGTCGTGAGGCAGATGATTAAGTTAATTATTTCAGTAACCATATGTTGATATTTAGCTCTCAAATTTTTATTCTATGACGATATATGTGTTAGCTATCTACATATAAAATTTGAGCTCATTCAGGTAACGTTTGCTATTTTTCAAAAATCTGGACTTTCAGTTGGCAGAAACTGCCGAATCTGGTAGGCGATGGGAAAATCGCTATATCTCTTAAACTACTTGGAGTTTTTCAACATACTTTTTTTTTCAATTAAACTAGACTCAAAGAGGTTTCTATTGATATAAAATTCGACTCCATACGAGTTCGGAGTAAAAGCAGTTTATTAGTTGAAGTTGAATCTATACAGTTTTGTTGAGATTGAAATGTTTCTAAATAATTCTTATTAAGGATTTTAAAGTTTTATTGTTGATAAAATATCACTTTTAGTTTATAAATGAGCTATTGAGATATATAAATATTCTGAGAAAGATTTCATGAGAACTTGTTGGTAAAATTATATTAGATGGAATAGTTGATAAATGAAATATTAAAGATTTATTAATTAAATGGTTAAAATATTAAAATTATTAGATCTTCTCGAAAATTTCTTTTATAGTTAACTCCTTTTATTATTTTAAAATATTTTTACAAATGTTCCTAAAATCTCACAATGAAATTTTCATCAGGAATTAATATTTAGAATTTATTAATGACTTATTAGTTCTTTTAATAGTAGCAATATATATATATTGATTGGCATTATTAAATGGGGAAAAGGAAAATATTTTATAAATTATTCTTTATTTATAATGGATAAATAAAGGAATAATGTAAAATGGGCTTTCCTACATCCTCAAAGGTACATGAAGTATTTCGATAAAAGAAGAACGATTGTATATGAGTTAGATACAGTCGTTTAAGGAAATATGGGTAGTTAGAGAAATGAGTGAATAGTGATTCACTGCATTTGTTGTTATCTTTTCTATTATTCACTCGAACACATGTTTCGTGTTATCAAAGGTTCAAATAAACAAAAGCGCCTGAGTAACCTATCGCGCTAAGGAAAGAGAATCATTGTCTTAAGTAGCAAAACACTGCAATCAGGTAGGCATTACTTTCATATATATCAAATGAATTTAACTGTTACGTTCAAGCAAGTTATTTCATGACAAAATCTTTGAATTGAAGTTAATTCAAGTATTGTCTTGCCATAAAATGTTTTAATTTCAGTATGATATCTATCTGATATGGCTTTGCCAGTTATCATGTAATCGAATTCGGGTCTTGAGCAGTTGATAGCTATCCTGCCTTGGCTAGTGTACACCAGTGACCGTGAGTCATCTAGCGGGTTGGCCGGTCAAGTGACCGTGAGAGGTGGCCACCTCTCCGGCACACAGATTCAGATATGATAGATTACAAAAGAACTTAGTCTGATCAGACGAACTTTAGAATCACAAATGAATTTAGTATGCTTAGGGCCTTTTTAAGTAAAAACCCTTGGTTATACTATTGAAATGGCATGACAATTTACATTTATTATGTATGTATATGATTTTCGGCATATGTCTACTGAGTACTTTGTACTCAGCCCTGCATGTATTTCTAAATGTGCAGGTTGAGCAGTGATGAGTGATGATGGGGTGTCGTGCGGAGCTTTGTCATATTTACTAAATAAACTCTTGGCGATACATGTCTTCATACATGTATCACGTTCTATTTCCGCTGCGAACACTCAGTTATGATGCATATTATCCTATTATGTTGGATTGTCAAATCAAGTTATTGTATAAACACTTAAATCGGATACTCTTGACCGATTACTCGCTCTTATCTATTTATGTGTGTTTTTTTTCTCATATGATGTCTCAATCTTAGTTCAATTCCTTTATTATTATTTATCACCCCTTTTCTGTCCCCTCTCCTAATTTCCCTTCCCTAGTCACGGTTTCCCGGCTTACCTATCCTTAGTTAAGACCGGTCGTGACAGAATGGTATCAGAGCAGTTCGGTTGCTCTGAACCCAAGAGTTATCCCAAAATTTATTCTTTACTGAATACTAGTGTTAGAAAGGTCAGTTGACAAAAGCTCAGCACCTCATCACAACATCCTGCTCAACAGAGAAACAGAGGTAAATATTTATTAAATGTTGAGAAAGTTGTATTTTCAAATGTTTGTACAAGTGCTTAAATCTCATGCTATATGATTGAGTAGATTCCTTGATGAACTTAGATGCGTTAGAAATGTTTGATCACTCTTACAAAGAACATAGAAGCAAAACATATACATGAGTTTAGTTATCATTCATTACAGTTGAAATGAAAAACACAATAGAAGAAAGAAAATCAGGCGTCACTCGAGGATGTATAAAGATAGAGACATGACGGAGCGTGTCACTCATGATGATACGGGCATAGTTCGAATTGTTCAAACATATCAACTATTGCCTTACCCAATAAAATTATTTATTATATAGCTCGTAGTGACAAAAGTGCATTGAATGATTTACTATTTGTGCAATGAGTTGAATCTCTTTCAACCCTTAAAATTTCAATACATATGTAAGTATTGGGATTATGACTGCACGATCTAGGACTTGTGAATTATTAATTATGCATAAGTCAGAGATTAAGACCAATATTACTTATGATATGATCACGACTTGTGTTGTTAATACATGAGAGTAATTAGAAACCTACTGCTATAATAACTTATTATGAGTTTAATTATAGAACGTCATTCTTTCAAAGATGGCAAGAACACGACGCACCGCTAGAAAGCAAATGACGAGGCGACCAAGTCCTGAAAGTATCCTCAGGGAATACCGAACCTACACACGTTGTTGGAGAGATGACCTAGGAGAGTTCCTCGCCCATTATTATCGACTGTGGAAAGCTGCACATCCCCATGGAGCCACTGGTTATGACGGGATCATGCGCTTGATCTTATTACTTCCACCAGACTGGCAGGGATGGGCTACAGAGCTCGCAGGTGACTACGTACACACTGCAGAAGAGTCGTTTGATCCAGAAGGCGATTTTCCACGGTTCATCGCAGCAATTCACTACACCTATGATGCCTTTGGCAGAGCATTCAGGGGACCATATATGAGGCCAGGAGACCTTGCTCCTGTTGGAGTTCGTCCGGAAGAAAGGACCCCACTTATGCCTACTCAGGCTCCTATAACAGCAGATCCACCCATCCCAGTGCAGAGTGTTTCCCCACAACTGTCTGTTCTCGGTCGTCGATGCCGAAACGACTTCGAGGCCGGGACATCACGTCCAAAAACCCAAAGGAAAGAGACGCCACCACCCCAATCACCAGTTGGTACACCCCCGATACAGCCACCTCCACCAGGGGAAGAGGACCCCATTTACAGTGCGGCCATGAAACAATTAGAAGAAGTCTTGCGTCAAGCACGCGAACTTATTGATAAGGGCAAAGCCCTGGCAGGCACTGACAACGATGAAGGTGAGATCTTGCGCCAGGCACTCAAGACTGCTGAAAAAGGGAAAACTCCAGCCCATGATGACACTGGGGGAAGTAGGAAGAAAACTCCAGGCAAGACGAGTTGGAAGCCACTACCTGCTCAGCCTCTTTCCCTTAAGAAGGGTACTACGACCTCCGATGCAGGAACGCCCTGCAAGGATGTGGTGAAAATCCGACTTCTCGGTGGTCGTGTTCAGCTCGGGGCAGAGGGTGAGGAAACAGAGGACTACTACCTGGATATCGACTCCGAAGAGGATCCGGAGGAAGACCCAGAAGAGGATCCGGAGGAAGACCCAGAAGAGGATCCGGAGAAGAGCAAGTCTGCTAGCTCCCATGGATCGATAGTCTAGGGCAGTTGTATTTGCTTGTATGATGTATCTCGAACTCGTGGGTTGTAATATTCATCTATCTAGGAAGTTGTTACTACAGGAACGGTAACTACCTATGGACCGTTCTATAACTCCATATTATTCGAAGAGGCCTCTAGGAGGCAGAATCTTTAAGTACTTATATATAAATTCACGCCTTCAGTAAATTCGTGTGTTAAGTACTTATTATATTTCGTTGATTTAAAAGTTTTGCATACGATATAGCTAGTACAAGGAATTGAAGAAGCAATGAACGAGTGTTAGAATACATCTACCATGTACTAATAAACATATTATATTGACTTATCAGAATGCCACCAAAGAGAGGACGTCCAAGAGGTGGGAGAAGAATCCCACAAAATGATGAAAGAGGTCCAGAACCAGGGCCAGAACCAGAAATAGCTCCACAACCAATACGGCCAGAACGTAGAATAGAGGAATTGTTTTTACGTCAAAACCCACCTGTATTCAGCGGTACAGGAGATCCAGCTGAGGCTGAAACTTGGGTGCGTGCAATCGAACGCATCTTCAACTTTCTGCGCTGCACCGACCAGGAACGTTTAACCTGTGTATCTTTCCAACTGACGGGATCGGCTGACTTCTGGTGGGAAGCCAGAATGAAGACAATGACAGCTGATCAACTAGAAAACCTCACCTGGGAGCAGTTCAAGATTGGGATATATGATAAATATATACCCAAAAGTTACCGAAAGAAGAAAGAGATGGAATTTTATAACCTGAAACAGGGGAGGATGACGGTTACACAGTATGATAGGATGTTTTGCGACATGTCCAGATATGCCCCAGAACTAGTTGATACAGACGAGAAAATGGCTGAAAAATTTTGTGCCGGTCTGAGGCATGAAATCAGGATGGCTTTGGCTAGTCATGGAGGGTTGTCGTATACTGAATCCCTCAGTAGAGCTCTAGACATTGAGGCAGCAATGCCATGGGAAAGACCAGTGGCAACACCTATGCCACCACCCCCACAAGCCCAATCCCAGAACTACAAAGGGAAACGAAAATGGGAAGGCAATTACAATGGCCAAACTGAGAAGAAACCATGGCAGGGACAACCACCCCAGCAACAGGGCTTTGGAAGGCAAGTTGCTCCTAATCAGGCGGGGAACAACCAACAGAAAACTTCACCCTGCCCAAAGTGCAACAAAAACCATGGTGGAATCTGCAAGGCTGGCAGTGATAGTTGTTACATCTGTAACCAGAAGGGGCATTATGCAAATCGTTGCCCAAATAAGCAACACGGGATGAGCTTAAGGCCAAACCCACCATTCCAAGCCCCACATCTGAGAGCTATCCAAGCGCTACCCCAGCCACGTCATCTGCAATTGCCGCAGCCTCAACAATCACATCAACCACAGCTGCCACAACCACAGCCACGTCAGCAGCAACAAAAGATGCAACCGTATCACGCAAGAACCTATGCTATCAAACAGAACCAGCCCGAGAAAAACCAGGGAAACCTGGCAGGTATGGGCATGCTACTCAACACACCTGTTGTACTTCTGTTTGATACGGGTGCTTCACATTCTTTCATTGCAAGTGCATGTGTGGACACCCTAGGACTCAAAATAGAAAGATCTAATCAGGACATGAGTATCTCTTCACCAATAGGAGGAACAATGACAGTAACGCATGTTTGCTCGAACTTAGAAGTGAACATAGGATCACTAGAGGTCATAGCAAACAACGTATATGTTATACCGATGTCGGACGTTGATATAATCCTAGGAATGGATTGGCTAGCTGAAAACTACGCTACAATCTTATGCAAGGAGCGGAAGATCTCTTTCAAATTTCCAGAGAAAAATGCTTGGGAATTTCACGGGATAAGAATGGGTAGGAGAATACCAATTATATCCACCCTACAAGCAAGAAAGATGATGAATAAGAAGGACTCTCAGGCATTCCTCGTGTACCTAAACGGGAAAGCTGAGACAAAAAGAGCAATTGAAGATGTGGATATCGTACGAGAATTCCGTGATGTGTTTCCAGAAGACTTGCCAGGATTGCCACCTAATAGGCAAGTGGAATTTACCATAGACTTAGAACCGGGAGCGGCGCCAGTATCAAAGGCACCGTATAGGATGGCTCCAAAAGAATTGGAGGAACTAAAAATTCAATTGCAGGAACTACTGGACCTAGGTTTCATCAGACCTAGTGTATCCCCATGGGGAGCACCAGTTTTGTTTGTCAAAAAGAAAGATGGCACCTTGAGAATGTGCATTGACTATAGAGAGCTGAACAAGCTAACACTCAAGAACAAATATCCTTTGCCAAGGATAGAGGATTTGTTTGACCAACTTAGGGGTGCGAGTGTATTTTCAAAAATCGACTTGAGATCTGGCTATCATCAACTGAAGGTCAGACAAGAAGATATACCCAAAACAGCTTTTCGAACAAGGTATGGCCACTACGAGTTCGTAGTTATGCCATTCGGGCTAACAAATGCACCAGCTGTATTCATGGATCTCATGAATAGGGTTTTTCACCCCTACTTGGACAAGTTCGTCTTAGTGTTCATAGATGACGTCCTCATCTACTCCAAAAATGAAGAAGAACATAAAGAGCATTTGAGGACCACTCTACAAACGCTAAGGAATGAACGACTCTACGCCAAATTCAGCAAATGCGAGTTTTGGCTGAGAGAAGTCACATTTCTAGGACACATCGTATCATCAGAAGGAATCAAGGTAGATCCTGCTAAAGTGGAAGCAGTACAAGAATGGAAGTCGCCAACAAATCCAAACGAGATCAGGAGTTTCTTAGGATTGGCTGGCTATTATCGAAGGTTTATTGAAGGATTTTCGAAAATAGCAAGGCCAATGACGCAACTGCTCAAGAAGGGGATCAAGTATACTTGGACGGACGAGTGTGAGGAGAGTTTCCAAAAACTCAAGAAGATGCTAACTACTGCGCCGGTTTTAGCAGTCCCCGAACCAGACAAAGAATATGTAATCTACACGGATGCGTCCAAAAATGGACTAGGTTGCGTGTTGATGCAAGATGGCAAGGTAATAGCATATGCATCACGACAACTTAGACCTCATGAGTTGAATTATCCGACTCATGATCTGGAACTAGCTGCAGTAGTACATGCATTAAAAATCTGGAGACATCACCTATATGGAGTTAGGTGTGAGATTTTTACTGATCACAAAAGTCTGAAGTACTTTTTCGAGCAAAAAGATCTAAACATGAGACAAAGGAGATGGCTCGAATTAGTAAAGGACTATGACTGTGGTATTAACTACCACCCAGGCAAGGCTAATGTAGTAGCCGACGCATTAAGCCGAAAAGTCTCGTCAAAATTAGGACATCTTCTCACGAGAGAAGTTGAGCTTATAAAAGAATTTGACAAGATGAAGATAGAAGTGATTAAACCACCTGTAACTATAGCAGGCGTTGTTGAGACAATACCTAGTTTAAGAAAAATGGTGGTAGAAGCACAAAGAAAGGATGAGAAGATGGAAAAATTACGGGAAAAGATAAGATTAGGAGATCTCAAAGATTTCCAAGAAGCACCAGACAATGCCATACTCTTTGAAGGAAGGATATGCATTCCTCAAGATGAAGAACTTAAGAATAAAATCTTGAGCGAAGCCCATGATACCCCTTATACTGCCCACCCGGGAAGTACTAAGATGTATCAAGATCTAAAAGAGAATTTCTGGTGGGAAGGAATGAAACGAGATGTAGCCTCGTTTGTTGAACGATGTCTTGCTTGCCAGCAAGTGAAAGCCTTACACCAAAGGCCTTACGGGGAACTACAACCCTTGGAGATACCAGAATGGAAATGGGATGATATAGCAATGGACTTCGTCACAGGATTGCCAAGATCCAAGCGAGGTAACACGGCTATATGGGTCATTGTGGACAGACTTACGAAGTGTGCGCACTTTATACCAATCCCAATCACCCATGGATCCGACAAGTTAGCTCAACTTTATGTTAGAGAAATTGTGCGTTTGCACGGAGTGCCAAAGTCAATTACATCGGACAGAGATTCCAAGTTCACATCCAGATTCTGGATCAGTTTACAAAAAGAACTGGGCACAAGATTGAATTTTAGTACAGCTTTTCACCCACAGACAGATGGTCAGTCTGAAAGAACGATTCAAACATTGGAGGATATGCTGAGGACAGTAGTGCTAGACCAGGGTGAAAACTGGGAGCACATTTTGCCACTCATCGAGTTTGCATATAATAATAGTCACCAAGCGACTATCGCTATGGCACCCTACGAAGCACTGTATGGGAGAAAGTGTAGATCGCCACTTTATTGGGATGAAGTGGGCGAGAGAAAAATCCTAGGGCCAGACACAATAGGTGAAATGATTGAAATCGTTCGCCAAATCCGACAGAGGATTAAGGAGGCCCAGGATAGACAAAAGTCATATGCTGATAAACGCCGAACTGACTTACAATTTGAGAATGGAGAAAAAGTCTTTCTGAAAGTTTCTCCATCAAAAGGGATCATTAGGTTCAGAGTTAAAGGGAAACTTAGACCCCGATTTATAGGACCCTATGAGATCCTAGAAAGAATAGGCCCAGTGGCTTACAGGCTGGCATTACCGCCAAGTCTAGGAAATGTCCATAATGTTTTCCACGTATCACAACTTAGGAAGTACGTTTTCGATCCAAAGCACGTGATACACCAAAATGAGATGATCCTTAATCCAGACCTGAGCTATGAAGAAAGACCCGAAGCGATTTTAGATAAAAAGGTGCAACAACTCCGAAATAAATCAATCACCTCAGTGAAAGTTCTTTGGAGGCACCATGGACAAGAAGAAGCTACGTGGGAGCTCGAAGACAAGATGAAAGAAAAATATCCAGAGTTGTTTAACGAAGGTATGCAAATTTCGGGACGAAATTTATTTTAAGGGGGGTAGTATGTGATGCCCCGCTCTTTTAAATACATATTAGATTAAATATGTGCATTAGTTATAAAATTCTTTTAATTATTTATGGTGATTATTTTGTTCAGATAATATTATTTCAGCAAAAGTCTGTATAAGAGATACAGAGCTGCGATTTAATATTCAGTCATGAATGAAACCAATAATTAAATTTATTGGTTTAACTATACGTTTGAGACTTTGTTTTACCAGTTTATTGATTTAATCAATATTATTAGAAAATTTAGATTTATAACCGATTTTATAAATCGTGTTATTTAAATCAAATTGCTAGAATTATAATTTGAGATCATATGCATAATAATTTTATTATTTCGCATTATATGAGTTAAGGTATTAAGTCACGAATTAATTCCGACTTTCACGTATTAAATCTCAAGATTGAGGATTTAATTTATATAAATACGACGAGTATTTATTAAACGAGAATTGGAGAATTATTACAGGAACTAGGAGAAACTAGATCACGGCACTACACGTATGTCTCGATTTTTCATCCAACACATCAATTCCTACACTATTCCTACACTATTCCCTACACTATTCCCTATACTATTCACCTTCCCCTCCAATACACCATTACTGCAGAAGGAGATTGTAAAGATTGCAGATTTCTTCATGTAGTATATCTGAACTCCATCACACCCCAAAGTCTCCTGTAGGAGAAGAAAATCACGCCAATATCCACAATTTTCAAAAGCTTCAGCACGCCGAGAAAGAAATTTCACGGTAAGATCACAATTGTCAAAGGATGTAAATTTCAACGATCAAATCTTCAAAAGTTGCAACTCCAGGTACCAAAATTTCCACCATTTTGATTCTGTTGTCTGCAGAAACTCCTCTATAAATTGAGGAGAGTTCTGCAGAAGGAAGAAGTGCAGCGAGCAAGAGAGAGTTTGAGATTTGTTTTTTTTTACTTGCAAGAGCTCAAGTGAGCTCCCTTCGCCGGGCCATTTCTTCGTCGACCGGCCACTAGGCTCTGAACCGAGAACGTGTACTCGTTCCTCCATCTTTAGGCTACCAAACCCAACAATCGAAAGGCCGAAACCTTCTCTATATTTTCCCGACCAAAGGCCATAATATCCTTCGGAGGCCAACGTCGAATTCCCGACTTAGCCACCGGCCAACTTACGGCCTTCGTTTCTCACTATCCTTACGACGAAAAAGGATCGAGAAACCACCGTTGTGTAGCCTGATCTATCTCGCACGAGGAAAACTAAGTCGTAGACCTTCGCGGCTAAACCCCATCGCGGAACGACGACCAGAAAAAAACCCCGGCGAACAACTTCCATTAGTGCTCACTTGGACAAGGGTAAGTTGACGCCCTTATTTCGATGCATTCCCGTTTCTATTATATTATGAGAAATTTCTGGGGTATAGATGGGAGTGTGGTAAATATTCGTACAAAGTTTCATATCATTTGAACTTCGTTTACTACCCTTTTAAAATTCGAGAAGTCTACTGCCCGTATCTGCTAAAACTGTCGTGAGGCAGATGATTAAGTTAATTATTTCAGTAACCATATGTTGATATTTAGCTCTCAAATTTTTATTCTATGACGATATATGTGTTAGCTATCTACATATAAAATTTGAGCTCATTCAGGTAACGTTTGCTATTTTTCAAAAATCTGGACTTTCAGTTGGCAGAAACTGCCGAATCTGGTAGGCGATGGGAAAATCGCTATATCTCTTAAACTACTTGGAGTTTTTCAACATACTTTTTTTTCAATTAAACTAGACTCAAAGAGGTTTCTATTGATATAAAATTCGACTCCATACGAGTTCGGAGTAAAAGCAGTTTATTAGTTGAAGTTGAATCTATACAGTTTTGTTGAGATTGAAATGTTTCTAAATAATTCTTATTAAGGATTTTAAAGTTTTATTGTTGATAAAATATCACTTTTAGTTTATAAATGAGCTATTGAGATATATAAATATTCTGAGAAAGATTTCATGAGAACTTGTTGGTAAAATTATATTAGATGGAATAGTTGATAAATGAAATATTAAAGATTTATTAATTAAATGGTTAAAATATTAAAATTATTAGATCTTCTCGAAAATTTCTTTTATAGTTAACTCCTTTTATTATTTTAAAATATTTTTACAAATGTTCCTAAAATCTCACAATGAAATTTTCATCAGGAATTAATATTTAGAATTTATTAATGACTTATTAGTTCTTTTAATAGTAGCAATATATATATATTGATTGGCATTATTAAATGGGGAAAAGGAAAATATTTTATAAATTATTCTTTATTTATAATGGATAAATAAAGGAATAATGTAAAATGGGCTTTCCTACATCCTCAAAGGTACATGAAGTATTTCGATAAAAGAAGAACGATTGTATATGAGTTAGATACAGTCGTTTAAGGAAATATGGGTAGTTAGAGAAATGAGTGAATAGTGATTCACTGCATTTGTTGTTATCTTTTCTATTATTCACTCGAACACATGTTTCGTGTTATCAAAGGTTCAAATAAACAAAAGCGCCTGAGTAACCTATCGCGCTAAGGAAAGAGAATCATTGTCTTAAGTAGCAAAACACTGCAATCAGGTAGGCATTACTTTCATATATATCAAATGAATTTAACTGTTACGTTCAAGCAAGTTATTTCATGACAAAATCTTTGAATTGAAGTTAATTCAAGTATTGTCTTGCCATAAAATGTTTTAATTTCAGTATGATATCTATCTGATATGGCTTTGCCAGTTATCATGTAATCGAATTCGGGTCTTGAGCAGTTGATAGCTATCCTGCCTTGGCTAGTGTACACCAGTGACCGTGAGTCATCTAGCGGGTTGGCCGGTCAAGTGACCGTGAGAGGTGGCCACCTCTCCGGCACACAGATTCAGATATGATAGATTACAAAAGAACTTAGTCTGATCAGACGAACTTTAGAATCACAAATGAATTTAGTATGCTTAGGGCCTTTTTAAGTAAAAACCCTTGGTTATACTATTGAAATGGCATGACAATTTACATTTATTATGTATGTATATGATTTTCGGCATATGTCTACTGAGTACTTTGTACTCAGCCCTGCATGTATTTCTAAATGTGCAGGTTGAGCAGTGATGAGTGATGATGGGGTGTCGTGCGGAGCTTTGTCATATTTACTAAATAAACTCTTGGCGATACATGTCTTCATACATGTATCACGTTCTATTTCCGCTGCGAACACTCAGTTATGATGCATATTATCCTATTATGTTGGATTGTCAAATCAAGTTATTGTATAAACACTTAAATCGGATACTCTTGACCGATTACTCGCTCTTATCTATTTATGTGTGTTTTTTTTCTCATATGATGTCTCAATCTTAGTTCAATTCCTTTATTATTATTTATCACCCCTTTTCTGTCCCCTCTCCTAATTTCCCTTCCCTAGTCACGGTTTCCCGGCTTACCTATCCTTAGTTAAGACCGGTCGTGACAGCTGCGAACACTGATTATGTTAAGATATTATGTCAAAACAATATGTATTATTTAATAATGTACTCAAACTCGTTGAGTACCTCTTTTGGATAATATTATGTACGGTTCCTTTTGACCTTCGTTAAATTCTAGTTAATTTCAATTGTTTTCCTTATACAAGTCAAGTCATCAAGAAACCGAATATGCCCTTTTCTAATCCCGCTCCTAATTCCCCTCCCTTAGTCGCGGTTTCCCCGAATTTGCTATCCTTAGCAAGTGCGGTCGTGACAGAATGGTATCAGAGCATTTCTTTTGCTCTGAGTACTACTCATTTCTTCTAAGTTGAGTCTAGATTAAGTAAGTAAATACACTTTGAACTAGTTGACAAAAGCTTGGCACTACATCTCGTCACGCTCAACGGAGGTTATGGTAAGTACTTTCAAGTTTTAATTAAGTTAATTTCTTGAAATGTATGAAGCATGAATAAGTATGACTATGGTATGAATCAGAAGAACTTAGAACTGTTAAGTTATATATGCTCACTCTCACGACGGAACATAGAAGAGAACTTAGGGAGATGCCTTAATTTTTTCTTCATGTTACGATGACATCGACAATGATGGTCGAAATAGAGAAAGAAGAATTACACGAAGGGTCGCATGATGAAACCACGAGCATGAAGATTGAGCAGCGTAACGAACGCCAATAGTACGTTGATGGCATGGGCATAACTTAAATATTCGAGTGTTTTTCTACGATGAGATCTCGAATTAGCTTGGCCTTTTGAACTTATTTTGTTGAAACTTTTAGTGCTCGTTGCTAGATTTAAGAAAATATCATCATCACATAACAAGCCCTAAGTTCGGAAAACAACGACACTAGAACTATATGATAGTCGAATTGGTAATCTGTGATTAAGTATTAAGAACCTGTATGGCTTGTGTAAATGCTAGATTTAGATGATGAGGTGTTTTTGCACGTTATGGTTATTGAACCGAACTTGTTTTCCGATTTTAGATATCGCCTTAAGTTACTTGTCGTGTGCTACTTTTGACGATAGAATTTCCTTTGTTAGATGGCGAGGACTGTTTTCACCCGACGACGACCACTGCCCCCATGGGCTAGTCCAGAGGAGGTCGAGAAGTCCTACCGCACCTATGCTCCATGTCACGGGGATAACCTCGGACAGTTCCTCGCAGGTTTTCACAGACACTGGGTCGAGGCGAGTGCACATGGAGTATCAGGGTATGACGGTATCCAGAGGTTGATCTTACTATTACCTTCCGAGTGGCAGGGATGGGCTAGGCAGATCTCTGCCCACTACATCTTTCGCCGAGAAGATTACCACGACCTCATGGGAGACTTCCCTAGCTTTATTGCGGAGCTTCAGATCTGTTTCACTTTGTGGGGCCGCGCCCCGCTAGGGCCCTACATCCTTCCGGGAGACTACGTACAAGTGGGGACGCCTATGCCAGCGGAGACACCCGCTACTGCCCCTGAGTCTCCGATGGCCTTGCCACGAGATTCTCCACCACGTGCCTCAGTTCTAGGGCGCCGTGGTAGGCACGATGACGAGACAGGCCCTTCTCGTCCACGGGCTCGTAGGGATTTCCCATCGCCTCCTGACTCAGTGATCCGAGCTACTACTCCTCCACCACCACTGATACCTACGATAGACGCAAGGTTTGAGGCTGCCATGGCAGATGTCGACAGGGTCATGGCCAACATGAGGGAGTTTCTAGATAGGAGCAAATACCCTATGCAGGAGGATGACGATACAGCGCAGTATGGTACGATAAGGATTACTCGTCCTGAACCCGTGCCAACTCCAGCTCCGATCAAGCCTCGTACCACGGCCAGGATCCGCACCAGAGACGATCCGATCCGTGAGATTATGGACGACATCTTCCGCTCAGCCCAGATCATGCAGGAGACAGGCGAGGGCCAGAGAGAGACTCTGTTGCCCAGCTGGGAGCTGGGCAAGGATGAGGAGGAGGACCCCGAGGAGGATGAGGAGGAGGACCCCGAGGAGGATCCGGAGGAGGACCCCCTGGCGTCACAGAGGAGCAGTCGTACCGCAACTCAGGATTCACAGATTTGATAGTTTTTAGCTTGTGAATGTACTCCGGAAACGATGATTCGTTCCAATGACTATGATTTTATTTATGTTGTCTCTAGCTAGCATTAGTACGGAAACGTTGGTCTCTAGGACGTTCCGTGAATAAGTACCCTTTTGTGATTGCTTAGCTAATAAGCCGGTACATCATAGGAAGTACTGGATAGACCTTACTTACGTTTTGGTTGACGATGTAAAAGCCTCGATGAGACAATTTTCCATGATATATATATGACCCTAGCATGGGCTTTCTGCGACGATCTCGTATATGTTTTATGTTTCTCTACGGGTTTTATTCTTCACGAGTCAGTTAAGAATATAGTAATTTTGAAAAAAAAAAAAAATGTGACTTGTGCATGCAACGGTTCCTGTTATATTTTAGTTTTGGAGTTATGATAAGTTAAATTTGACAAACAGTTCTTTATTAATTACCTTAGAGACTCCTGTATAGAATGCGTTAAAATGGGTGTTTGTATTGTACAGAATGCCACCTAAACGAGGTCGCCCCGCTAGGAGGAACATTAACAACAATGGAAATCGTGATGAAATACCTGAGGGACGACGAAACGACAGGGAACCTACCCCACCCCCTCCACCCCCTGCTAGAAGGACTGAAGAACTGTTTCTTCGACAGAATCCGCCCACATTTACTGGGACAGGCGACCCAGCCGAGGCCGAAGCTTGGATACGCGCCTTGGAGCGTATCTTCACTTTCCTACACTGCACAGAAGAGGAGCGACTCTCGTGTATGTCTTTCCAACTAGCCGGATCGGCTGACTTTTGGTGGGAAGCCCGCCGAAAGACTCTGACTCCCGAACAATGGGCAGCATACACTTGGGAAGACTTTAAGACGGGATTATATGATAAGTATATTCCCAAAAGCTACAGAAAGAAGAAGGAGGCTGAGTTCTATAGCCTGAAACAAGGGAAGAAGACGGTGACAGAGTATGACAGAGAGTTCTGCGATCTATCGCGTTATGCTCCGCAACAGGTGGATACTGATGAGAAAATGGCGGAGAAATTTTGTGCCGGTCTGAGGCACGAGATTCGGATGACTCTAGCTAGTCATGGTGGACTCTCATACACTGAGTCTTTGAACAGGGCACTGGACATCGAAGCTGCGATGCCAGTAGAAAGGTTGGCTCCGCCACAGACCTCAGCGCCAGCCAACCCACCTGCACGCCCTCAGAACTTTAAAGGGAAGCGCAACTGGAACGACCATAGAGGAAATGAAAACCAGACTAACAAGAGGCCATGGCAAGGAAATGCGCCGTTGGGACAATATCAGCAACAAGGACAAGGGAAGCAACAGGGTCCTGCCCCGGCTGGAGGCAGCCAAAGACAAAATGAAGTTCCCCTTTGTCCAAAATGCCACAAACCACATCGTGGTGTCTGTAAGGCTGGAACTGACAGTTGCTACACGTGTGGCCAGAAGGGCCACTACTCCTCACAATGCCCCAACAAACAGCAGGGCGCGGCAATCAGGGCCACTTATGCCCAGCCCCTGCAGGCAGTTCCAGGGCAACACCAGCCCCGCCAACAACAGCCATACCAGCAGCAATACCAACACCAGCCCCGCCAACAACAGCCATACCAGCAGCAATACCAACACAAGCACCAACAGCGCCAACAGCAACAGAGGCGGCAGCAACCATTGCCGCAGCAGGCGAGAGCCTTTGCTCTCACCCAAAACCAGCCCGAGAAAAACCAGGGAAACCTGGCAGGTATGGGCAAGCTTAAAGGTTTTTCCATAATGATTCTGTTCGATACTGGTGCCTCGCATTCTTTTATATCTGCCCCTTGCGTAGATACCTTAGAAATCGAATCAGAACGAGCTAAGTGTGCCTTAATAATCACTACACCCTCAGGAGAAAGATCTACCACCACACATGTTTGCTCGAACGTAGAATTTGAAATAGGAGAACTTAAGATGGTAGCGAACAATCTTAATATTCTGCTCATGTGGGACGTAGATATGATCTTAGGAATGGACTGGCTAGCTGAGAATCACGCCACCATCCTTTGTAGTGAACGAAAAATTTCTATTCGACCACCTGGAAAGGAACCAACGGAATTTCACGGCATAGGTATGAAGAAAAGAGTACCAGTGATATCCGCATTACAAGCCAGAAAAGAGATGATGAAGGAAGGAAGGACAGCTTATCTCGTCTACCTAAACGGGGAAGCTAGTGAAGACAAGAAGGTGGAAGATGTGGCAATAGTACGAGACTTTCCAGAAGTTTTTCCTGAAATATTGCCAGGACTACCTCCAGACAGGCAACTAGATTTCACCATTGATCTAGAACCTGGATCTGCCCCAGTATCAAAGGCACCGTACAGGATGGCCCCAAAGGAACTACAAGAATTAAAGGTGCAACTACAGGAACTCTTGGACTTGGGTTTCATCAGACCCAGTGTCTCGCCTTGGGGAGCGCCTGTACTCTTTGTCAAGAAGAAAGATGGAACCATGAGAATGTGCATTGATTATCGAGAGTTGAACAAACTGACGCTTAAAAACAAATATCCTCTTCCAAGGATAGATGATTTGTTCGATCAACTCAAAGGAGCTAGTGTATTCTCAAAAATAGATTTAAGGTCTGGTTATCATCAACTGAAGATCAGACCAGAGGATATATCTAAGACCGCTTTCCGCACAAGATATGGTCACTATGAATTCATTGTCATGCCATTTGGTCTAACCAATGCACCGGCAGTATTCATGGACCTCATGAATCGAGTTTTCCATCCATACTTAGACAAATTTGTCTTAGTATTTATAGATGATATCCTCATCTATTCTAAGAATGACCAAGAACATGAAAATCATTTAAGAATCATCCTGGAGACATTAAAGACGGAGAAGTTGTTCGCCAAATTCAGCAAGTGCGAATTTTGGTTGAAAGAAGTAATGTTTCTAGGGCACATCGTATCAGCAGATGGAATCAAGGTGGACCCCGCCAAGGTGCAAGCAGTGCGCGAGTGGAAATCACCAACCACACCTAATGAAATCCGAAGTTTCTTAGGTTTGGCGGGATACTACCGGAGATTCATCGAAGGATTCTCTAAAATAGCGAGACCAATGACGCAATTACTTCGCAAAGGAATCAAGTATAAGTGGAACGAAGAGTGTGAAGCCAGCTTCCAAGAGCTGAAGAAGAAATTGACAACTGCACCAGTGCTAGCAGTTCCAGCAGCCGATAAAGAATATGTGATCTTCACAGACGCGTCCAAAAATGGGCTAGGTTGTGTGTTGATGCAAGAAGGAAAGGTCATCGCCTACGCCTCGCGACAACTAAGGCCACATGAATTGAACTACCCTACTCATGATCTGGAACTGGCAGCAATTGTGCATGCTTTAAAAATTTGGAGACACCATCTATACGGAGTTAGATGTGAAATCTTCACTGATCACAAAAGCCTTAAGTACTTTTTCGAGCAGAAAGACTTGAATATGAGACAGAGGAGATGGCTCGAGCTCGTGAAGGATTACGATTGCGGTATCAACTACCACCCAGGAAAAGCTAATGTAGTAGCTGATGCTTTAAGTCGTAAAACTCAATCCGAGTTAGGACTTCTTCTCACTCAAAAGGACACGCTTGTAAGGGATTTTGACAAATTGAAGATAGAAGTGGTTCAGCCACCGGCAACGACAAGAGCAATTATTGCAACTCTAGTAGCCGTCCCAGACCTCAGAGAAAGGATCGTCAATGCCCAGAGAGCGGATGAAAGCTTGGAAAAAGTTCGTCTCAAGATCCGAACAGGCACGCCAGGAGGCTACCAAGAGGCAACGGATAACGCAGTTCTTTTTGAAGGAAGATTGTGTGTTCCCCATAACGAGGAACTGAGAAACGAGATCATGAGTGAAGCTCATGACACGCCCTATACCGCTCATCCCGGAAGTACCAAAATGTACCAAGATCTAAAACAGAAGTTTTGGTGGGACGGGATGAAACGAGATATAGCCTCGTTTGTAGAGCGTTGCCTTGCATGCCAGCAAGTGAAAGCTTTACATCAACGACCATATGGGAAATTACAGCCATTGGAAATTCCAGAATGGAAGTGGGAGCACATAGCGATGGATTTCGTGACGGGTCTACCCAAGACAAATAGGGGCAACACAGCTATTTGGGTAATAGTAGACCGTCTCACGAAGAGCGCTCATTTTATACCGATTCCAATTACCCATGGATCGGAGAAACTAGCCCAACTGTACATTCGTGAGATTGTACGGCTACATGGAATACCAATATCCATTACTTCAGATAGAGATTCAAAATTTACTTCTAGATTTTGGATCAGTTTGCAGAAAGAGTTGGGAACGAGATTAAACTTTAGCACCGCCTTTCACCCTCAAACAGATGGACAATCAGAAAGGACAATTCAAACCCTTGAAGATATGTTGAGGACGGTGGTGCTAGACCGAGGAGGAAGTTGGGAATCAGTGCTGCCGTTAATCGAATTCGCCTACAACAATAGTTACCAGGCAACCATTGATATGGCACCTTATGAGGCGCTGTATGGAAGGAAGTGTAGATCACCACTTTACTGGGATGAAGTGGGTGAAAGAAAAATCCTTGGGCCAGATGCAGTAAGCGAGATGATCGAGACCATCCGCCAGATTAGAGCAAGAATTAAAGAGGCCCAGGACAAACAGAAGTCTTATGCTGATACCCGACGAACTGAACTACAATTTAAGATTGGAGACAAGGTTTTCCTTAAAATATCACCATCGAAAGGGATCGTTAGATTCGGTGTTAAGGGTAAGTTGAGACCCCGTTTTGTAGGACCTTATGAGATCCTTGAAAGAATAGGTTCCGTAGCGTATAGGTTGGCACTGCCACCTAGCTTTGGAAACGTCCACAATGTGTTCCACGTGTCACAGCTGAGACGGTACGTGTTTGACCCCAAACACGTGATTCACCAAGATGAAATGATTCTTAACCCAGACTTGACGTACGAGGAAAAACCTGAAGCCATTTTGGACCGAAAGGTGCAAGAGTTAAGGAATAAATCGATCGCGTCAGTCAAAATACTGTGGAGACACCATGGACCGGAAGAAGCAACGTGGGAACTTGAGGACCAGATGAAAGAAAAATACCCAGAACTTTTCACATAGGTATGCAAATTTCGGGACGAAATTTTTGTTAAGAGGGGTAGTATGTAACAACCCGCTCTTTTATTATATTTAAATCCAGGAATACGATAATTATTATTTCATCTTTCAGTAAATCAAACCCAGTAATTATTTATGATTTAAATTCAGCTTATGACACTGGATTATATTCAATTAAGCAGGATTATTATTTTATTACCAAGTCAGTAGCTTCGCGTAAATAAAACCGCGATGAGAATTATTGAGTAAGCCAATGATTATTTATTTCAGATTCATAACTGACTTAGTAAAGTCATGTTATTTATTAATCACAATAGAATTATTTTTCTATTTTTATTATTATTTCTTGAGTCGTGAATTTATTCCGGCTTATGAAGAATTAAATCTACGGATTTAATTTAGAATTATTTTAGCTAAGCACGGAAGCATGATATCGAGTAGTTTTATAAACACGCGATATTAACAAAACCCGGGAGTTGTTTTTATTTAAAAACGCAATACAATATTACAGATATAGAAATTCCAAGACAAGAATTATTGCTTCTGTTTATACTTCACTTTACAAACCCCTATTTTTCTATCTATCTACCAACATTAAAAAAAAAAATGGAATAGTGTATGTGTGTGAAGAAAATCTGCAGATATCCTTTAAGCATGCTCAAGCATGCTCAGCCATCTATTGACATTTTTTCTTTGACTCCAGCTCCACGCCTTTGAAATATTTTTCTTTGACTCCAGCTCCAGCAGCATATTTGCAAAATTTTCACACCCAAACACCTTCATGTGGTTTCAGATTTCAGCAGCTATTAATCCTCATCTCATACCCATTCCATACTTAAACGTTTTCATCATTCTCTGCCAAAGAAATTTTCAAGTATCAGTTAATTCTTGCTTCATTCAACACCAACGAGCAGTTCATTCAACAACCAACACAAACATTCAAGGTATTAATTCTATCTCTAATATCCATTCCAATAAAGCATTCATACCAAAGCATGATCAGTTTTACAATGATAGAAAACCTTTGTAAGCATACTGAACTTAACAAAGTTACACTCCTTATAATGCAAACACCAACAATTCTTAGGCAAAGCAAGAACAGACTGCACTCTTTCACACTAGGAAAATAAGAATTTTAGAAGATGTACCCCTAGACTGCCTTTGTTCGTATGTTGCTAAGACAAATACAGTAAAACCCCAAACTCCAAATCACACGCCATTTTCTTAATAACGAAGAGACAAGACAAGAACTTAGCTTTAGACGACGAAGGACGCTGCCCAGTTCAGTCGGGCTAAGAGACGTCGAGTGGGCGGCGACTACTGCCAGCTCTGAATTGAGGATGACGGCGCACCGAACCAAAGCTGTGGCGACTCACGGCGACGGCGACTCCAGGAGAGGCGGCTGCCGGATTCTTGCTGCCAACGGCAGCGGCTGACGGCGGCGCTCCTCCAGCGAGCTGCTGGCCGTCGATCGCAGGCCAGCCAGCGGCGACTCCGGGCGAGCAGCAGCAGCTCCAGGCGGCGACAGCTCGACTCCCGGCGAAGCAGCAGCAGCTCCAGCGGCTTCCAGTCGACGGTGCTCGCCGAGATCCAGTTGCAGCGGCGGTGAATTCCTCGGCTGGATACAGATCGAGAGAGAACCGAAGGGGGGCGTTTGATTTAGGAGAGATTAGAGCGAGATTGAGGAAGAGAGAAGGAGGCGCCCGCCTCGGCTGGAGATGGATCGAGCGAGAGAGAGAGATGATGAACAGTGTCGTTTCTTGATAATTGAGAGAGAGATGATGAGCAGCTTTCGTTTCTTGATAATTGAGAGAGAGAGAGTTCTACTTTAATAAAAGAAAAAAAGGGAGAGAACGATAATTAAGAGTCCGAGAGAGTGTTCCTTTCTGTAATAAAGATAGAGAGAGAGGAGAATTGTCGGTAGTGAGAGAACCGAGAGTGAAGACTTATGGGGAGAATTTTTGGACTCTTTTATTGGGCCTAGTTCATTTTATTTTATTGGGCCGGAGATTAATTCTTTCCAGTCCACATTAATTATTACTTGGGCTCCTACGATTTAATTGATTAAGTCCAATGAAATTTATTTATTTAACCCAATAAGAATTATTATTTTAGACTTCTTTATTAATCCTAATTATTTTAATTAGTGATTAATATTAAAATTTATTAATTATTTTAAGGGTGATGATGGGCTCACTTATTGGGCTTCATGATTTTATTATCTTGGGCCTCATGTGTTGGGCTCTAGAATTTAATTGATGTTGGGCCTAATATTATTAATGCATTGGGCTTTGAATTTATTCATTTGGGCTCAAATTAAATTCCTTTTGGGTCTTGATTATTTTTATTTTAATTGGGCCTTCATAATTATTCTATTAAGTTTAATTAGAGAAGATTTTAAGACTTACTAATTATTAATTAGTAAGTGAATTAGATTATTTTAAGATGAGTAGATTATTAAAGATTAATAATCCGACCTCATAAGACGAGCTTTAATTCCTTAAATAGGATTAGCATCTCATAATTTAATTAAAAGAATATGAGTCATGCATAATCATATCATGCATCCTCATTTATTGAGATTTTTCGAGAATTAGAATCTTATTTTATTTTCTCGAATTAAAGGTCAAGCACCAGAGTTAGAGCTAAACCGTGAGTCTGCTATTCAGGTGGGCTTTCTACGTATAAATTAAAACCATATATATTAGAATTGCTAAGACTTTATGCTTATGAATTTAAATGATATTGTCAATGCCTAAATGCTTTATGTTTTATTATTAATTGCCTATCTGATGTTAATCGAATTCGGATTCTGGATGGGACCGCAAATCCCTTCGGAATTAGTGTACACCTTGTGATCGTGAGTCATCTAGCGGGTTGGCCGATCATAGTGTCCGTAGAGGGAGGCCTCCCTCTCGGCACGAGTTACTGATATGGTGATTAATGATATAAAATACCTGCGCGGGTTATTGATGAAAGAAATGATATTATGTTTGGTAAATACGAGTCTTTAAAGGAAAACCCTCGTATCTTACTACTGTTGAAAGGCTTGACAATAAAATATTATGCATGTATGTAAATTTCGGCAAGTGTCCACTAAGTACTTTTGTACTTAGCCCTGCATGTATTTTTAAATGTGCAGGTTGAGCGGTGATCGAGGATGTAGTGTGCAAGCGGAGCTTTGTCAAACTAGGATGATTACCTCAGAGTAGAGTATATGTCTTCATACATATACGCAAATTGTTATTCCGCTGCGAACACTGATTATGTTAAGATATTATGTCAAAACAATATGTATTATTTAATAATGTACTCAAACTCGTTGAGTACCTCTTTTGGATAATATTATGTACGGTTCCTTTTGACCTTCGTTAAATTCTAGTTAATTTCAATTGTTTTCCTTATACAAGTCGAGTCATCAAGAAACCGAATATGCCCTTTTCTAATCCCGCTCCTAATTCCCCTCCCTTAGTCGCGGTTTCCCCGAATTTGCTATCCTTAGCAAGTGCGGTCGTGACAATGTCGCCTCTCTGTCCGCCTCCCTCAAACCCATCGTCTCCAACAACGTCGCCGCTTTCATCCTCCTCCACCGCCGGGAGCGCCATGGCTGCAGATCCCCAAATCGCGGCCCTCGGCCTCCTTGATCCCCAACCGCCACCTCTAACCTTCTCCAACCCACACACACCACGCAAGGATTGTGGCTTCAGATCTGGGGATTTCTTCCCATTTAACATAGATTTTCCCTCACCACTCCTTCGATTTCATCCGGCTCGACTCCGATTTTGGAAGGTTGGAGACGGAGGAGGATTGTGGGGGATTTGGGGGTTTTGCAAATTTGAGGATTTGTGTGGTGTTTGTGTCGTGGTGTGGTGGTGGAAGGTGGCGGCTGGAGATGAGGCCGCGCTGTGCGACGCGACGGAGATGGAGGATGGCGGCGGATCTGGGACGCGGCGGATCTAATGCAATCGGGTTTTGCAGCCATGGCGGCGACTCCTCTTGCCTATTTTTCGATTTTTCCAGATCTGAGCCTCATTTCCAGGAGGAAGTCGGCGGCCGAGATTTGGAGAAGCGACGCCTCGTCTGGATCTGGGCGGTTCGCCGATCCAGGAGGAAGGCGGCAGCTGAGATTTGGAGAAGAAGGGGTGAGCGGCGGCGCGCCGGCGGCAGCGGGGGGGTGGGGGTGACAATATTGTTTTTTCTTTTTTAAATTTTTATTTTTTTTAATTGAAAAAAGCTTCACAAAACGACGTCGTTTTGTATGATCGCCGGTATGTCCACGTCTGCAAATTTCGGGAGACACATCATCTAAGATTTAAGGGATGGTCAACGCATGTGCAAATTACAACAAAATTAAAAGGTGGTGTATTCTGAGGCCATTTTTGAAGGTCATGTGCAATTTGCAAATTTGGTGATAGTTCGTGTATTTTTTGGCCATTAACCCTTTTGGGAACCACTTTCTTGTTTCTCCAATGGTGTAAAATGTGGCTTCCAAAAATACCATTGGAGACACCCTTATGTTCCAACTTAGGTCAATTAAAAAAAACATCAATTTTAATAATAAAAAAAGATAAATATTCTATTCGTCCGTTAAAAATATGTCACTTTGGCTAGACATAAGTTTTAATAAAATGATCGGTGATCTTTATGTAGTGGAGAAAAGGTCCCACCATTATATGAAATGAGTGATTTTTTTTTGGACACAGTATAAAATGAGTGGTTGAGATTGAATTAATGATTATGTTTTTGTAAATAAAAAGTATTTGTAAGGATAAATTATAAGTAAAAAGTAGAGGGTCGTAACATAAAAAAAAGTGACATACTTTTCATAAACGCCAAAGATGACAAAAGTAACATACTTTTGGCGGACGGATGGAGTCATTTTTACGCCTTTATAAATATATGTCCTATTAATATCATAAATTAATAATATGACTTAAATTTATTTAATTTACAAATACTTAGGTGTACGGTACATCCAGATGTACAGGAGATTTGTGTTAATTAATGTACTCTGTTCCAATTTCATATGACATAAATTTATAATTGAATATAATCTATTTGTGTTATAATTAACTTATGAGAAGAACAAAGGTGCTAATTTATTATTTTTACCCCAAATCTTATATTTCCTCCATCCTTATAAAATTATAAGTAACAATTTGTAAATAACACATATTTTAATAAAGTAGTTGAATGTATTGTGAGTGGAGTAAATGTCCCACTTTATTGTGAGTGGAAAACTTACCAAAAATAGATTAGATACATTTTATGAAGACGGATGAAAATGACAAATTGGAGTACATTTTATGAGGATGGAGGGAGTAGTGTATACTCCCCCCATCTCTGAAAATTGTGACCTTATTACTATATCGGGATGTCCCTGAAAATTGTGACATTTTTTTATTTGGATATGATCATACAAACTTTTTCTCTCACTATTTATTAAAAGGCGTGGAATCCAATCTTCAAGTAAACAGAATTACCATATTTTTTTTTTTAAATTCGTGTCATGTCTTTGAGTCTTAATTTTTTGAGACGAAGGAAGATTAATCTTATGCGAGTGACCGACTTATTCAATCCGATCACTTTACCTTCTCCCAGTTATATATGAAAAAAGAAAAAGCGATTTATGTTTGTATTTAACTAGTATTGATTGTGGTAGAAAAAAATCCACTTGATATTCAATATAACACATTGGTGCCACATTTTCTGTCACACTTCCAAAAAAAAACTTCAGTTTCAATTTTTTGTGCTTTAATTTGATTATATAATTATTAACTAGGATTTATTACATCCAATTAGGGTATATAATTAGTGTTATCATTTAATTTAACTTTTATTAGTTAATAATTTATTCTTCTAAGTTATAAATCTAAAGATAGGATCTAAAATTTTCAATTTCAATTTTTTAAAATAAAAATTAAGTATAATTCATAATATTATAATATTAATATTATTATAATAGATATAATAATGTCACGACCGATCCTAATTAAGGATAATTAAGCCGGGAAACCGTGACTAATGGAGGGATATTAGAAGCGGGGTAGAAAGGGGATAATTAAACAAAGAAGAATCACATTTTATAATTTAACAAAAGGAATATTTATAATATAACAGAAGTTTAGTCGTATAGACTCAAATAACTAATAAGATCAGATATCTCTGACTTAGCCAAATAAACATAAAACTTCTGAGTACGCAGCGGAATATGATTCTGATTACATGTATGAAGACATGTAACCCTAGAGTTCATTAATACATAATAAGACAAAAGAATCCCGCTCGTCACTTCATCACCATCGGCAGCTGCTCAACCTGCACATTTAGAAATATATGCAGGGCTTGAGTACAAAAGTACTCAGTGGGCACGTATGCCTAAGTATAAAATACATGCTTCAAAACTGTAAATTGTCATGCCATAAAAAAACAGTACAGCAAGGGAGTTTTTCGCTAAAAGGCCCAAGCTTACTAAATTCATTTGTGATTCTTAAAGTTCGACTGCAGTCTAAGTTCTCTTGTAATCTATCATATCTGGAACTTTGTGCCGGAGAGGTGGCCACCTCTCACGGTCACTTGACCGGCCAACCCGCTAGATGACTCACGGTCACTGGTGTACACTAGTCCTGGCAGGATAGCTATCAACTGCTCAGGACCCGAATTCGATTGCATAATAAAAGTCACATCAGATAGATATCATACTGAAAGTTAAATATTTTATGGCAAGACAATATTTGAAATAACTTCAATTAATTTAGTCATGAAATAACTTGCTTGAACGTAACATTTAAACTCATTTGATATATATGAAAGTAATGCCCACCTGTTAGAAACTTTTTGTGGTACAGTAGCTCCTTGACTGATTATTAATCTCGTGCTTGACCTTTATTACGAGAATATAAATAAGATATTGCTCGAGTAAAATCCTCAAATAATGAGAATACAGAATTAATTATGCATGATCTTTATGCATGATTTATTACTCCGAGATGATATTAGAGAATTACTACTATTAATTCTCACTATCGGATCAAATAAATACCAACTAGGTTTCATCTTGCGTGGTTGAGTAATTAACTAAAATAATCCGTTCGCTTCAGGTGTTCTAATCCGCCAATTAAATAAACCCCATTCCTCGTAGTCAATAGAAAATAAATAATACTTCAACTTATTCGCTTTATAACTTCATAATTAATTGGGCTTAATAAATAGGAACAAGTAATGTTATAAGATTAAATAATTAAAAGGCTCAACATAAGGCAGCCTAATAATTAATTAAACAAATATGGGCTTGATTTAAATAAATCGTGGCATTCCAATAATTAAATCGAAAAGTTTAGTTGGAGTAATTCATGGACTCAAGTAATTAAAAAATTTTAGGGCCCAATTGAATAAACAAACAAGGCCTAAAGAAAATAATTAGGAGGCCCAATCGGAATAAAATAACAAAGCCCAATGAATTAGTTAAATTAGGCCCAATGAATTAAACTAAAGCCCAAGCAAAATAATTGAATTAGGCCCAATTATAATAAATACAACAAGGCCCAAAAATAAATAATAAAGCAAGGCCCATTTCTTCTAAAATTAGTCGGCCCATATAAATAAATTAAGAGGCCCAATCAGTAATTAAAATCGGTCCATATAAATAAATTCTGAAGCCCAATTCCTAATTTAAAATCGGCCCAAAATTAATAAATAACTCAGCCCAACTCAAGCCCACTGAAATTAAATAACAAAGCCCAATAAATAAATAGGAGGCCCAAATTATTAAAATAAGTAGAGTCCAACTCAATTAAATAAAGCCCATACAAATCAAAACAACAATTAAATCAAAGCCCAAAGAAAATAAATGAAGAGGCCCAAAACTAAAAATTTTCGGCCCAACTGAAAAAAAAACAAGGCCCAATTACAATAATAAACAAGAAAGCCCAAATGCCTTCCTCTCACTCTCAATACTCGGTCTCTCTCATCTCTCAAATCAAGCACGTCTCTCTCCCTCTCGCTCTGCCTTCAGCCAAGGCGCCCGCCGTCGCCGCTGCCCATGGAAGGACGGCGAACGGTCGCCGGTCGTTGCTCTGCCTGACTCGGACACTCCCTTCGCCCATCTCCTCTCGAAGTCACCGCCGTCCGACCTCTCTCTCTCAGAAAACCGCTCGGCCTCTCTCTCAACTCCTCTGGCCGGCTTCCTCCTCCTCGGCCGATCCGCGGCCATCTGCTTCGCTTGGCTTCGACCGGCGACGAGTCTTACCCCGGCGCCGTTCTCTCTCTGTTCTTCAGTTCACCCGTGGAACCCAAAATCGAGCCCTAGAATTTAGAACACCGCTGCTGCTCCTTCGCCCGGAATCCGGCGATTCAGCCGGCGTTAGCCGCATTCATCTCTCCCCTCGTCTCAACCATGAAGGGGAAGCAAAGCCTTAATTCTCCCCTGAAGTTTCAAACCGGGTTTTCTCCCCCAAATCCGATCGGTCTTCCTTCCCCGGCGTCGTCCCTTCTCGGTTCAGCCACGTTGCTGCTGGTCCAGAATCGGCGAGGGTCGTCGTGAAGTCGGGAGTCGTCTGCCTTTCACCGCGCCGCTGCTGTCCTTGGACCGTTGCTGCTGCGCACAAGTCTCAGCTCGTCGCCGGGCAGCTGCTATTCGGGCCCTGACGAGGTTGGGCGAGTTCGCCCTGTCCCGACCGTCGTCGTCGTCATCATCGGCAGTTGGGGCTCGGCAGTTGCCTTGGGCAGTCGGCCCTTTTCCTCTTCTAAAGCTAAGTTTTTGTTCTATCCTCTGTTATTGTATTTCGATTCATGTCGCTACATGATGGAAGTTCTCATGGCTTTGGTTCTATGTACAGTGGTAATATCTCAATGTATGAATCATACTATTTCTGTTGAAGGCCATAAATTATGTACGCATATATGATTTGCTGCCCCTCTGTAATATACTTCAACCTATATTTCTGAACTTCTAATACATGATGCGTGGGGTGAAATGTATATGAAGATAGTGAACTGAGATAGCATAAAATACCTTGAGGTATAGGTGTTGGTTGGCTGCTGTGGGTGGATTGTGTTGGTTGGCTGCTGTGGGTGGATTAAATGGGAGGATTCTGAAATAAATGATATAAATCATACTTGTTTCTTTCAATAAATGCAGGTTGCAAATGGAAGAAGATGAGGAATAAATGCCAAGGTTTACCTTAGAGCTTATGGCAGTGAATCAATGTTCTTTCTTACTCTTGGATCTTTGGGTATTATCTGCACTGGAATGGCTTGAGAGCTTTGGTAGGAACATGGGGGCTGTTCTTCTATTCTCTTTTCGGTGAAATGAGTTGAGAGTAAGGAACTGCATTTGTTGGCTGGCTGATACTAGAGAAAATGATGTTGCACACTTGAGTGATGAGTGGTGGGAAAAATGATGAATGATGGGGGAAAGTGGTTGGGAAAGAGTGAATGGTTGGGGTGAAAAATGAGTGGTCAAAGATTGATGGAAATAAAAAGAAAAAAAATAATAGAGAAGAATTAATGATGTATTTTCTATGTCTCGGTGATTCCGTAACTGAAATAAAATACTGGCTTCGATTCTGCTTGATACTGTATTTACATAAATCTCGATTTCGACATGTGATATCTCGCTAAAATCGATAAGTTATATAATGAATCAAAATTAAATCCGTAGATTTAATTCGTTCGTTGTTCTAATATATAAATTAAATCCGCAGATTTAATTAATTCACGAGTCGGAAATAATCCACAACTTGAGTAAAAATAAAATCTAATTCCATCTCGCTTAAATAAATAACGTGACTTTGCTAAGTCAGTTATAACTCTGAAATAATATCATTAACTGCTTTAACAATATAAATTCAGGATCATAAGCTGAATTCATATCAGAATAATATCCGTTTTCATTCACTGATGAACAAAAATACACACTCATTACTGGATTTAAAATATATAAAAGAGCGGGTCACTACATACTACTCCTCTTAACAAAAATTTCGTCCCGAAATTTGCATATTTCTTCTAAAATAGTTCGGGGTATTTATCCTTCATTTTGTCTTCAAGCTCCCACGTGGCTTCCTCTTGTCCGTGGTGTCTCCATAAGACTTTCACTGATGTGATTGCCTTATTCCTGAGTTGTTGTACTTTTCGATCTAGAATGGCCTCTGGTCTCTCTTCATAACTCAAGTCTGGGCAAAGGATCATCTCCTCTTGGTGGATTATGTGCTTTGGATCGAAAACGTATTTTCTGAGTTGTGATACGTGGAAAACATTGTGAACGTTTCCAAAACTTGGCGGTAATGCCAACCTATAGGCTACTGGGCCTATTCTTTCCAAAATCTCATAAAGTCCTACGAATCGGGGCCTAAGTTTTCCCTTGACACCAAACCTAGTTATCCCCTTGGTAGGAGATATCTTTAGGAAGACCTTGTCTCCTATTTCAAAACATAACTCAGTTCGACGTGCATCAGCGTAAGATTTCTGTCTATCTTGTGCCTCTTTTATTCGCCCTCTGATTTGGCGGACTATCTCAACCATCTCATTTACCATGTCTGGTCCTAAAACTTTTCTCTCACCCACTTCATCCCAATAAAGTGGTGATCTACATTTTCTTCCATACAATGCCTCATATGGTGCCATATCGATAGTCGCCTGGTAACTGTTATTATAGGCAAATTCAATCAACGGCAGCACTACTTCCCAACTTCCACCTCTATCTAACACCACTGTTCTCAACATATCTTCGAGGGTCTGAATTGTCCTTTCAGACTGCCCATCTGTCTGCGGGTGGAAGGCGGTGCTGAAATTTAACCTCGTGCCTAACTCCTTCTGTAAGCTCATCCAAAATCTAGAAGTAAATTTTGAGTCTCGGTCTGAAGTGATCGACACTGGTATACCGTGTAAGCGTACAATCTCTCGAACATACAACTGAGCTAGCTTGTCTGACCCATGTGTGATCGGTATTGGTATAAAATGAGCACATTTTGTGAGTCGATCCACTATTACCCAAATGGCAGTGTTTCCTCTCTTTGTTTTGGGCAAACTGGTCACAAAATCCATTGCGATGTGCTCCCACTTCCATTCTGGAATTTCCAACGGTTGTAGTTTTCCATATGGCCTTTGATGTAAGGCCTTCACCTGTTGGCATGCTAGGCATTTCTCCACAAATGACGCTATGTCTCTCTTCATTCCTTCCCACCAAAAGTGTTTCTTTAGGTCCTGATACATCTTAGTACTGCCTGGGTGGGCAGTATAAGGGGTATCGTGAGCCTCACTCATGATTTTATCCTTAAGCTCATCATCGTGGGGGATGCATATTCTTCCTTCAAAGAGGATAACATTATCTGATGCTTCTTGATAATTCTTGACGCCTCCTTTCCTTACTGCTTCCCGTAGTTTTTCCATCTTCCCGTCTTTTCTTTGTGCTTCTACGATCATCTTCCTCAAGTTAGGTACTGTTGCCACAACGCTTGCTATCGTCCCTGGTGGTTTAACCACTTCTATGCTCATTTTGCTAAATTCCCTTATGAGCACCGTCTCTCGAGTGATGAGAGCTCCCAATTTAGATTGGGTCTTACGACTCAATGCATCAGCCACTACGTTGGCCTTGCCTGGGTGGTAGTTAATACCGCAGTCATAGTCTTTCACTAGTTCGAGCCATCTCCTTTGTCTCATGTTGAGGTCCTTTTGCTCGAAAAAGTATTTCAGGCTTTTATGATCTGTGAATATTTCACACCTAACTCCATATAGGTGGTGCCTCCAAATCTTCAGCGCATGCACCACTGCAGCTAATTCCAGATCATGAGTCGGGTAATTCAGTTCATGTGGCCTAAGCTGTCGTGACGCATATGCTATCACTCTTCCTTCTTGCATCAGCACGCAACCAAGTCCATTTTTGGACGCGTCTGTGTAGATCATGTATTCCTTATCAGCTGTTGGGACGGCTAACACTGGTGCCGTAGTTAATTTCTCCTTAAGTTCTTGGAAGCTCTTCTCGCACTCCTCTGTCCAAGAAAATTTTATTCCCTTCCTGAGTAGTTGCGTCATTGGCCTTGCAATTTTGGAAAATCCTTCCATAAACCTCCGATAGTAACCTGCCAATCCTAAGAAACTTCTTATCTCATTAGGGTTAGTAGGCGATTTCCATTCGCGCACCGCTTGCACTTTTTCAGGGTCCACTTTAATCCCTTCTGATGACACAATATGTCCTAAAAATGTGACTTCGCTGAGCCAAAACTCGCACTTGCTGAATTTGGCGTAAAGGCGCTCCGTCCTCAACGTTTCTAGGACAATTCTCAGATGTTCCTCATGGTCTTTCTCGTTCTTCGAGTAGATCAGGATGTCATCTATGAATACCAAGACAAATTTGTCTAAATACGGATGGAACACTCGATTCATGAGGTCCATGAACACGGCTGGCGCATTAGTTAGCCCGAATGGCACAACTACAAATTCGTAGTGGCCATACCTAGTTCGAAATGCCGTCTTAGGTACGTCTTCTGGTCGAATCTTCAGCTGGTGATAACCAGACCGCAAATCAATCTTCGAGAACACGCTTGCTCCCTTGAGCTGGTCGAAGAGGTCATCTATCCTTGGTAAAGGATATTTGTTCTTCAGTGTCACTTTGTTCAGTTCCCTATAGTCTATGCACATTCTCAATGTGCCATCCTTTTTCTTCACAAAAAGTACAGGTGCACCCCAAGGTGATACACTTGGCCTAATGAATCCAAGTTCCAAAAGTTCTTGCAGTTGTATTTTGAGTTCTTCCAACTCTTTAGGAGCCATCCGGTATGGTGCCTTCGAAATGGGAGCTGCCCCGGGCTCCAAATCAATGGTAAACTCAATTGGTCTGTCCGGTGGTGGCCCTGGCAGAATCTCTGGAAATACATCTGAAAAGTCCCGTACAATTGCTACATCTTCTATACTCTTTTCAGTACCCAGTTCTCCGTGCAAGTATACGAGGTAAGCTGGGTATCCCTTCTTCATCATTCTCGTTGCTTGTAGAGCGGAGATGATCATCTTTCTTCTTCCCATGCTAATTCCGTGGAAATGTGACGGCTCCCTTCCCGGGGGTTGAAACAATATCTGTCTTTCGTTACAAAGGATGGTGGCATAGTTCTCGGCTAGCCAGTCCATTCCTAGGATTATGTCCACATCTCCCATCGGTATAACATAGGAGTTGTTCACTACAATCTTGAGTGACCCTATGTTCAGTTCTAGGTTCAAACACACATGATCTACTGTCGTCATCCCTCCTATAGGTGATGATATACTCAACTCCTGATCAGCTCTTTCCATTTTAAGTTTTAATGTGTCAACACATGTACTTGAAATGAAAGTATGCGATGCGCCCGTATCAAATAGAAGTACAACAGGAGTATTGAGTAGCATGCCCATACCTGCCAGGTTTCCCTGGTTGTTCTCGGGCTGCTTCTGCCTCATAGCATAGGCTCTAGCATGACGAGGCTTTTCATGTTGTTTCTGTTGTCGCTGCTGTTGTTGGCGGGCCTGTTGCTGATATGGTTGTTGAGGTTGTGGTTGGTACTGTAGCTGTTGGTGCTGCTGTGGCTGCTGATACTGTGGTTGCTGCCTTGGGTATGGTTGGGGCAAAACTTGAATTGCTCGCAGATGCGGAGCCTGGATAGGTGGGTTTGGCCTTGAACTCGTTCCATGTTGCTTATTCGGGCACCGGTTTGCATAGTGCCCCTTCTGGTTACAGATATAGCAACTATCACTGCCGGCCTTACAGATTCCCACATGATTTTTGTTACATTTGGGGCAATGTGGGGCCCTCTGTTGGTTATTTTCCATCTGTTTCGGTGCACTCTGACCTCCATAGCCCTGTGACTGGAAGACCCGTCCCTGCCATGGCCTCTTCTCGCTTTGGTTCGGGTTACTGTTGTCCCATCTCCTCTTCCCTTTGAAATTCTGATTATGATTTTGATCATGTAGAGGTGCTGGAGCAGGTACAGTTGCAAGTCTTTCTCCTGGCATGGCTGCCTCAATGTCTAACGCTCGGCTGAGCGACTCAGTATAAGACAATCCTCCATGGCTTGCCAAGGCCATCCTAATCTCGTGCCTCAGACCGGCACAAAACTTTTCAGCCATCTTCTCATCTGTGTCCACTTGTTCCGGCGCATATCTAGACATATCGCAGAACATCCTGTCATATTGAGTTACCGACATCTTCCCTTGCTTTAGATTGTAAAATTCAGCTTCCTTCTTCTTGCGGTAGCTCTTGGGTATATACTTGTCATATATACCAGCTTTGAATTGTTCCCAGGTCAGGTTTTCTAACTGCTCTGCTGTCATCGTTTTCATCCGTGCTTCCCACCAGAAATCAGCTGACCCAGTCAACTGAAAGGACATACAAGTCAGGCGTTCTTGGTCGGTGCAACGCAGGAAGTTGAAAATGCGTTCAATAGCGCGAACCCAAGTTTCAGCTTCTGCCGGGTCTCCTGTCCCGTTGAAAGTAGGTGGGTTCTGTCGCAAAAATAATTCTTCAATCCGTCGTTCTGGCTGAACAGGTGGTTGAACTATTTCGGGTTCTGGTTCTGGCACTGTTTCTGGGTCTCTTCTTTCATTTCGGGGAATCCTGCCCCCTCCTCTTGGTCGTCCTCGTTTTGGCGGCATTCTATTAGGTCAAAACATAAGTTGTCAGCGCATTAAAATGCAATAAGGACATACTATCATTTCTATAGTTACTCTTTAACTCATCGAGTTCTGCTCCTGTTAAAACTTAAGCGAACATATAAATAAAACATAGCGGAATGACTTGCCACGAAAGACCAATAAGGTCACCATATATAACATAGGGAAAATTGCCTCAATGAGGACTTTACATCATCATAAAAATCTAGGTTCAAAGATCTATGTAAGTACCACACATGATGAACTGGCTATCCAGCGAAGCCATTACAAAAAGTACTCAATCCCAGAACGCCCCAAGGTTTCGCGTATCCGTACTAATACTAGTCAAAAGACTATGCCGGCATATGGCATACAAAAAGCATTAAAATTATCTATGTTTCTGGAATATTTAAATAACATCATACTAGACATATATATAAACCGGTCTAAGAAGATCGGGTACAAGATCCCTGGGTCGGGACATGGCTGTCTTCCTCTGGATCCTCTTCCGGATCTTCCTCTGGATCCTCTTCCGGATCTTCCTCTGGGTCCTCATCTGTTTCTCCGCCAGATGGGTGCGACTCACCCCTTCCTTCACCTGCTGCCTGGCCAATGATGGCTGAGCGAATCATCTTCAAGGTCACTCGAAGAGTTGGGCGGTCGTCCATGGCCGGGGCTTTTCCCCTATTGAGGAAATCAATGGTATCGGCTAAGACTCTGTCAACGTCGGCCATAGCGGCTGCTATCTCTGCCTTGCTCAACTGCCTCGATGACAATGGTGGCTCACAGACTAATGGCACTGAACCCGTGCCAGGTGGAAAATCTCTGTAGGCTTGAGGCCTAGAGGGGCCTGCCTCAGCGTCGTGCCTCCTGGGTTGCCTTAAGATAGGGGCTGCTGGTGGAGTCGGCTCCGGAAGTGGGTCCAGTAGTTCGTCGGGCGAAGGTACTCCGACTCGAGCAAGGTCTCCCGGACGTATATACGGCCCTCGAGGAGCATTTCCCCAACGAGTGAATTGTGCCTGGATCTCAGCAGTAAATCCAGAGAAGTCATAATGCAAGTCATAGGACCTGCCAGAACGAGTGATGTAGTGAGCGGAAATCATCCTCGCCCATCCCTGCCATTCTGATGGCAGCAAATCCATTAGCCGCTCCATTCCGTCATAGTCCGATATCCCATGGTCTCTTGCAGCGATCCAGTGTCGATGGAAGCCGGCCAAGAATTGGCCTAAGTCATCACCGTGGCATCGGCGATAAGTAAAATATGAGTTCCTGATAGCATCCGGACTAGCATCTCGACGCAACGGCCGTCGTCTGGTAAAGCGCATCCTCGCCATCTATACATGAAGGTCGCATAATCAAACTCACGAATATCAAAATAGGTGGCAAAACAGTAAGGTTCAAACACATCTACAACAGTAAGGTAATAATTCTGCTTGAGTCTAGAAATTCTAACCACGGTATTATAATCATAAGAGCCTAACACTAGACTCGAATATATAACTCGTGAAGTCTTAAATATGCTGCAACTAGTACTAATTAGGGTTTTGAAAAGAGATAACTCCGCTATGTTGCAGTTTCCAAACTATGTAGGGTATTCTTATTACTATGAAAAGTGTTCCCACTATACTCTGATTAAGGCAATAGTTGATTCGGTATCCGCCTCGCGTGAATAATCCGAACGAAGATCTATGCCCGTGTCACTATCTCATGTGTGACACTTTTCTTTACTCCCCATTGTATTTTGTTTGTTGGTTTCTCGTCTGGTTCACTAATTTTGTAATTTACTCATCGCCTCAATTTACAGAGAAAAGCAAAAATGTTCTTGCTAAATTCCTTCTATTGTTGTGTTCATAACAGTGATCATGCATCCTTAGCGCATCTAAGTTCATTGAGTAACATCTCCATAAAAAGGCATAAGTAAAATCAACATTTGCATCAAGGCGAAATATAAACTTCAACATTCGAAACTTTCTGTTGCATTTCTTTCTGTTGAGCATAGCGATGTGATGAAGTGCTGAGCTTTTGCCGACTGACTCTTTCATACTAGTGATCATACTAGAAAAATTTATTAACTCTAGGGTTCAGAGCAAATGAACTGCTCTGATACCACTCTGTCACGACCGATCCTAATTAAGGATAATTAAGCCGGGAAACCGTGACTAATGGAGGGATATTAGAAGCGGGGTAGAAAGGGGATAATTAAACAAAGAAGAATCACATTTTATAATTTAACAAAAGGAATATTTATAATATAACAGAAGTTTAGTCGTATAGACTCAAATAACTAATAAGATCAGATATCTCTGACTTAGCCAAATAAACATAAAACTTCTGAGTACGCAGCGGAATATGATTCTGATTACATGTATGAAGACATGTAACCCTAGAGTTCATTAATACATAATAAGACAAAAGAATCCCGCTCGTCACTTCATCACCATCGGCAGCTGCTCAACCTGCACATTTAGAAATATATGCAGGGCTTGAGTACAAAAGTACTCAGTGGGCACGTATGCCTAAGTATAAAATACATGCTTCAAAACTGTAAATTGTCATGCCATAAAAAAACAGTACAGCAAGGGAGTTTTTCGCTAAAAGGCCCAAGCTTACTAAATTCATTTGTGATTCTTAAAGTTCGACTGCAGTCTAAGTTCTCTTGTAATCTATCATATCTGGAACTTTGTGCCGGAGAGGTGGCCACCTCTCACGGTCACTTGACCGGCCAACCCGCTAGATGACTCACGGTCACTGGTGTACACTAGTCCTGGCAGGATAGCTATCAACTGCTCAGGACCCGAATTCGATTGCATAATAAAAGTCACATCAGATAGATATCATACTGAAAGTTAAATATTTTATGGCAAGACAATATTTGAAATAACTTCAATTAATTTAGTCATGAAATAACTTGCTTGAACGTAACATTTAAACTCATTTGATATATATGAAAGTAATGCCCACCTGTTAGAAACTTTTTGTGGTACAGTAGCTCCTTGACTGATTATTAATCTCGTGCTTGACCTTTATTACGAGAATATAAATAAGATATTGCTCGAGTAAAATCCTCAAATAATGAGAATACAGAATTAATTATGCATGATCTTTATGCATGATTTATTACTCCGAGATGATATTAGAGAATTACTACTATTAATTCTCACTATCGGATCAAATAAATACCAACTAGGTTTCATCTTGCGTGGTTGAGTAATTAACTAAAATAATCCGTTCGCTTCAGGTGTTCTAATCCGCCAATTAAATAAACCCCATTCCTCGTAGTCAATAGAAAATAAATAATACTTCAACTTATTCGCTTTATAACTTCATAATTAATTGGGCTTAATAAATAGGAACAAGTAATGTTATAAGATTAAATAATTAAAAGGCTCAACATAAGGCAGCCTAATAATTAATTAAACAAATATGGGCTTGATTTAAATAAATCGTGGCATTCCAATAATTAAATCGAAAAGTTTAGTTGGAGTAATTCATGGACTCAAGTAATTAAAAAATTTTAGGGCCCAATTGAATAAACAAACAAGGCCTAAAGAAAATAATTAGGAGGCCCAATCGGAATAAAATAACAAAGCCCAATGAATTAGTTAAATTAGGCCCAATGAATTAAACTAAAGCCCAAGCAAAATAATTGAATTAGGCCCAATTATAATAAATACAACAAGGCCCAAAAATAAATAATAAAGCAAGGCCCATTTCTTCTAAAATTAGTCGGCCCATATAAATAAATTAAGAGGCCCAATCAGTAATTAAAATCGGTCCATATAAATAAATTCTGAAGCCCAATTCCTAATTTAAAATCGGCCCAAAATTAATAAATAACTCAGCCCAACTCAAGCCCACTGAAATTAAATAACAAAGCCCAATAAATAAATAGGAGGCCCAAATTATTAAAATAAGTAGAGTCCAACTCAATTAAATAAAGCCCATACAAATCAAAACAACAATTAAATCAAAGCCCAAAGAAAATAAATGAAGAGGCCCAAAACTAAAAATTTTCGGCCCAACTGAAAAAAAAACAAGGCCCAATTACAATAATAAACAAGAAAGCCCAAATGCCTTCCTCTCACTCTCAATACTCGGTCTCTCTCATCTCTCAAATCAAGCACGTCTCTCTCCCTCTCGCTCTGCCTTCAGCCAAGGCGCCCGCCGTCGCCGCTGCCCATGGAAGGACGGCGAACGGTCGCCGGTCGTTGCTCTGCCTGACTCGGACACTCCCTTCGCCCATCTCCTCTCGAAGTCACCGCCGTCCGACCTCTCTCTCTCAGAAAACCGCTCGGCCTCTCTCTCAACTCCTCTGGCCGGCTTCCTCCTCCTCGGCCGATCCGCGGCCATCTGCTTCGCTTGGCTTCGACCGGCGACGAGTCTTACCCCGGCGCCGTTCTCTCTCTGTTCTTCAGTTCACCCGTGGAACCCAAAATCGAGCCCTAGAATTTAGAACACCGCTGCTGCTCCTTCGCCCGGAATCCGGCGATTCAGCCGGCGTTAGCCGCATTCATCTCTCCCCTCGTCTCAACCATGAAGGGGAAGCAAAGCCTTAATTCTCCCCTGAAGTTTCAAACCGGGTTTTCTCCCCCAAATCCGATCGGTCTTCCTTCCCCGGCGTCGTCCCTTCTCGGTTCAGCCACGTTGCTGCTGGTCCAGAATCGGCGAGGGTCGTCGTGAAGTCGGGAGTCGTCTGCCTTTCACCGCGCCGCTGCTGTCCTTGGACCGTTGCTGCTGCGCACAAGTCTCAGCTCGTCGCCGGGCAGCTGCTATTCGGGCCCTGACGAGGTTGGGCGAGTTCGCCCTGTCCCGACCGTCGTCGTCGTCATCATCGGCAGTTGGGGCTCGGCAGTTGCCTTGGGCAGTCGGCCCTTTTCCTCTTCTAAAGCTAAGTTTTTGTTCTATCCTCTGTTATTGTATTTCGATTCATGTCGCTACATGATGGAAGTTCTCATGGCTTTGGTTCTATGTACAGTGGTAATATCTCAATGTATGAATCATACTATTTCTGTTGAAGGCCATAAATTATGTACGCATATATGATTTGCTGCCCCTCTGTAATATACTTCAACCTATATTTCTGAACTTCTAATACATGATGCGTGGGGTGAAATGTATATGAAGATAGTGAACTGAGATAGCATAAAATACCTTGAGGTATAGGTGTTGGTTGGCTGCTGTGGGTGGATTGTGTTGGTTGGCTGCTGTGGGTGGATTAAATGGGAGGATTCTGAAATAAATGATATAAATCATACTTGTTTCTTTCAATAAATGCAGGTTGCAAATGGAAGAAGATGAGGAATAAATGCCAAGGTTTACCTTAGAGCTTATGGCAGTGAATCAATGTTCTTTCTTACTCTTGGATCTTTGGGTATTATCTGCACTGGAATGGCTTGAGAGCTTTGGTAGGAACATGGGGGCTGTTCTTCTATTCTCTTTTCGGTGAAATGAGTTGAGAGTAAGGAACTGCATTTGTTGGCTGGCTGATACTAGAGAAAATGATGTTGCACACTTGAGTGATGAGTGGTGGGAAAAATGATGAATGATGGGGGAAAGTGGTTGGGAAAGAGTGAATGGTTGGGGTGAAAAATGAGTGGTCAAAGATTGATGGAAATAAAAAGAAAAAAAATAATAGAGAAGAATTAATGATGTATTTTCTATGTCTCGGTGATTCCGTAACTGAAATAAAATACTGGCTTCGATTCTGCTTGATACTGTATTTACATAAATCTCGATTTCGACATGTGATATCTCGCTAAAATCGATAAGTTATATAATGAATCAAAATTAAATCCGTAGATTTAATTCGTTCGTTGTTCTAATATATAAATTAAATCCGCAGATTTAATTAATTCACGAGTCGGAAATAATCCACAACTTGAGTAAAAATAAAATCTAATTCCATCTCGCTTAAATAAATAACGTGACTTTGCTAAGTCAGTTATAACTCTGAAATAATATCATTAACTGCTTTAACAATATAAATTCAGGATCATAAGCTGAATTCATATCAGAATAATATCCGTTTTCATTCACTGATGAACAAAAATACACACTCATTACTGGATTTAAAATATATAAAAGAGCGGGTCACTACAAATAAACAAAACATACACAAAATTGTGAGATACTGAATCCCATTCGAAAAAAATTGGGAATGCCTTCAAAATTATTATTATTATTATTATTATTATTATTATTATTATTATTATTATTATTATTATTATTATTATTATTATTATTAACCCAATTTTCAACTTCCTTTAATATGTTATCACCGCAAGAAAAAGCGCTTCTAACTTCCTATAAATAAATAAATCATGGTACATCAATAAAAACATGCCAATGTAAAAATAATTATAAAATTATTACTCTCTTCGTCCCACGAATCTTGACACGTTTGATTTCAGTACGGGAATTAAGGAGTTGTAGATTAGTGTTTTAAGTGTGTAATTAATAAAGTATAAAAGTGATAAAGTAGGAGAAAGAATGTAATAAAAGTGATAGAGTATGAGAGAGAAGATAATAATTATTACCTTATTTGAAAATGTGTCAAGATTCGTGGGACGATCCAAAAAGGAAAACGTATCAAAATTCTTGAGACGGAGGGAGTATATATACAATACATCAATTATAGTTTTATAACTTTTAGATGGAATCAATGGAACTCAATAACAAATTCACCAATGCAGAAATTAATTGTTTGAATAGTATATAGTCATTTTTATTTATGATACAACTTATGATGAAGTAGAGGTAACTAACCTAGCTAGTTTGGTTCCATAATAATATCAAGATATCAATTCATATAGGTACGATTCGATAATTTTTATCTTATTTTTCTAAATTAACCATGATATTAATATTTAAAATCCCACATTTGTAGTACTTAACAAGCAAAAATTAATAATTATATAAATTCATAAATCTCTTAGTTATAGCATGCATTTTTTTCTTAATGCGTTATAGCATATATGCAAATTAATTTTAGTTAAATAACATAATACGGGATTAGTATACACTAGCATTTGCACTTGTGCAACGCACGAAAAATGTTTTTATATTTTATTAAATATAAAATTGATTATCATTTGATTATTATATAAAAATTCTAAATATAACTAAAAATACTAGTATAATTTAAGATAAATATATTTTAGTTTAACATAAAAATAATAAAGAATAATTCATATTAATAAAAAATGATATTGTGAAAAAAGAAACAATATAAGTTAAAAGATAATTGAAAAAAATAGATTTATTCAAAAAAAAAGAGGAGAGAGGAGAGAGAATTTTCTTAAATTTTAATCTTTAAATAAATATATTTTTTATATTTTAAATCCAATATTTACATAACATATATCAAATTAAAGCTCTTGTCATGATCTTTAATTTGATATGCATATCAAATATTTTATAATTAGTCGAATTTCACAATTTCAAAAAAGAAATAAAATTGAAAAATAAGAAGTTAAAGAAAAAGGAAAAAAAAAACAGATGTATAGATAATAAATAAACATTCAATTTTATTATAACTACAAAATTGCCACTCAATTTTGAAATTGATTTGAAATCAATTTGAAATTGAAAACTCCATTTTTAATATAGTATAGATTTGATCTATATAAGAAGGAGGGGACGTGAGGAAATCTCTGAAATCAGGGGTATTGTTGCTCAACGTCCATAAGATGTCTGAAAGAATTTCATAATACGTGCGGGCTACTGCTGTAAAAAAAATCACGAATATTTTTTTTTGAATTAAAATTACAAGAGACATCTATATATACTCAAATAAGTAACCCGTATGTAGGCGGAACCACTACTCACCAAAAAAAAAATTACACACACAGGCGTGGGAACACTATCAACACAAAAAATGGAAAAAATACCACACAAAGTGAAAACACTAGCCACACAAAAGTAAAAAAACTACACCGCACGCACGCACGCAGGCGTGAGAAACACTACCCACACAAAAGTGACCGGATTGATGAACTCAAGATCTCTCACCAAAAAAAAAGTTTTTGAATGCCTAAATTTTGCCGCTTGCTCTAGGTCTCATTGGCCGAATAAAATAATCATTACCACATATATAATTTAATCCAAAGATTATCGAAAATTATATGCCCAATATTATATTCGCAAAATAATATGATCTCGCTGTTAACGATTGGAAATTGTTCGAAAATATTTAATTCATTGTGCCTTAGACTTTATAGTACCAAACGTACGAAACGCTAGGCAGTGCCTCACTATCCTTTGATAACCTAGTCGAAACGACTAATTAATACAAACAAATTATTGTGGATTGAATTTCAGAGGCTAATAAATTGACATTGATTTTTATAAATGTCTAGCTAATAGAGAACGAAGTGTAGCTAGCTCGGTTGGTAAAAACGATTTCCTTCCGACTATTAAAAAAATCATGGTACATATATCAATAAAAAAATTAAATGCCAATGTAAAAACAATTAATTTCTTTTATATATATATATACACACAAACACTACATGTCTACATCTAGTTTTACAAATTTTAGATGCAACCAATGGAGCTCAATAACAAATTCACCAATGCAGAAATTGTTTGAATACTACACACACACACACACACACATATATATATATATATATATATAGTGAGTTTTGATGTGCTGAGCGCTACTCTGTGAGCGCATGTGAGCGATTGGATGATGTGGCAATGGAATCATAAGTCTTCCAATTTATTATATATATATATATTTTTTAATTTTTCTATCATAATATCTTAATCCCTCCATCCTATTACCGATGTACTGCACATTTTATCCCTCTCTCTTCTCTACAAATTCTTATCTCTTCCTTTTTCTACTACCATTTTCTGCAAGTTTCCTGGACGAATGCAATTTCTCGACATCATATTTCTAGCACCTTTATAGCCTTTATAGTTGCACCAATTAAATAAATTCTCTTGTCTAGCTAAGATTTCTACTTGCACGAAATCAGAAAAATAAGTCAAGAAATATAGAAACCGATAAAGTCTCTTGAACAAATCTCGAATGAAAATTTTAAAATTTATACAAATTTTGTAAAATTGAATCTGCTACTGCAAAATTTTACAACATTGATTCAAGATTCAATAATAGCTCCTTCATACATGATCGATAAAATTATTTACAAGACCAACCGTGAACGGTCTTGAAGTCTTGAACTCTTTACCGTTGCCGAATAGAAAGAGACCGCAGAAAGAATACAATCTTCCCATTATTTAAATGGATAATTAAACTAGATTACTTGACACCCAAATAAATAATTTATCGTCCTGAATTTGCAGAAAGGGAAGATAAACAAAAGAACGCAGAAAAAAAAAAGAATTCTTTTTTTAATATTTCAAATCGGGATACTGGACAAAAGATGTGAATTAAGAGAGAGAGATTGTATTGGAAGAGAAAGATAGACGTATAAAGATAAAAAAAAAAGGAGAATAAAGAAAAATAAATTAAATAATGAAACACAAAAAATAAAAATATTCGGCTGACGTGGAAGGAATTGAAGTCGCTCACAAAATAAGCGCTCAACGTATCAAAACTCTATATATAGTATTTTATTTATGATGTAAATTATGATGAAGTAGAGGTAACTAACCTAGTTTGGTTCCATAATAATATCAAGATATAAATTCATACAACGATTCGTGGTAGTCACATCAATATTAACATTAGTTACGATTAATATAATAACAACCGAAAAAATTGACTTAAACCCACATGTATACGACATTGTTATATCAAAAATTTAATTTGTGGTCTCCACGAGTTGATAACTATATATATATTGTGATAAACAAATATGAAACCAAACAGAAGAAATGGATTGTGAATAAATTGATATTGTAATTCAACCTCCACATGTACTTACACCTAACATGTGATGTGACTTAATTTTTTATCTATATATATACGTATAGTTTCTGGTATACAAATTGTGGTTGAACAAATATTTAGTAACATCAAGCATATATATTCTAATTCCCACTTAAAAGGTATGAAGCATATTTTAGATATTGTTTATTATACTTGCTCTCGATCTTGTTCCGTTAATTAGCTGATCAAAACATGCATTTAGGTCCGTAAGGAAAATATTGTAATTACAAATCATATTGTATGTGTATTAGGGAATTGAAGATGTGGAGGTTGAAGATTGCAGAAGGCGGCGACAAGTGGCTGACGACGACGAATGAACATGTAGGAAGACAACATTGGGAATTTGATGCAGAAGCTGGAACTGCAGAGGAACGAGCTCAAGTCGAAATTATGCGACAGGAATTCAAGAACAACAGATTTCGTGTCAAACAAAGTGCTGATCTCCTCATGCGCATGCAGGTCTCTCTCTCTCTCTCCAACCTGTAACTTGAATATATACAAACTTGTTGTGTATAATTATTTTGTGATGTTAATTGTTAAATCGTCACTTCATCATAATTTGAACATCTGGTGAGTGAATAATAGTAACTAACTTGTGCGTGAATGAATGTTTTTGACAAATGAATATTGCCGTGAAATTGGAATAGGGGATTTTGTTTGGTCTTAATTATTCTCGATCATCTAAAGTGTTCAAGCTTGCATAGCCGAACATCATGTAGATATTAATATATGAAGCATTGAGCGGATATAATACATGTTAAGACCAAAATGTTTGTTCATAAAAATTATCAAAATGAAATGACTTTATTCGCAACTATTCAAACGAATTCTCAATTCTCACATTACTTCTGAATTTTCAATAGATCAATGGTTCAATTAAGCATGATAATATATTGTGAGAATGAGATTTAATATGAATAAGTCAGTATATATGGTTGAATAAACTGCTAGTAATGCATTAATAACTATTTGAACCTGAGTTTAAATTTTAGAGGGGGCGAAAATTTCACCAATTAACCGAATTACGACTATATATATATATATATAGGGGTGGACTACCATGAAAACACTTTTAAGTGTATAAAATATGGACAAATCTTGTCCATTAGATCATATATACTGAATTAATGGCCCAAATCAAATTATATGGAGATCCGAAATTCGTAACTGTTTCCCTTGCAATTCATACGTTTTTCTTATTACGAATTGAAAGTACTTTTGTTACGAATTATATTCTATGCACGAATCTGAAGTTCTTTTGTTACGAATTATGTTCTGATTAGATTTGGATGACAAATAAATGTATATTAAAATAGATTTATATTTTATAAATATAATAATAAATATATAACAGGGGTAAAATAGGCAATTGGTGCGTCGTTTTACACCAAAAATATCTGGCGGTCAGTCGGTATGCCCACACTGCGCAGACAGCAGTAAGCAAAATCGTCTCCCAAGGGATCGGTGAGAATTCTCCTAAAATTCAAACTGCAAAGAAACTCCAGAAACGAAATTAATGGGAAAAAAATGAGAAAATACTAAATCTAAAAATAAATAAATAAAACCCAAAAGAATTGCAATGGTTCTAATCCTAAATATAAATAATTAGAAAATTTCAACAATTAATAAAATATTCCGGCAATCAATTAAGTTCACCCTAACTTAATTATCCGATCATTGATGCAAATATAACTTTAATTCATGCAAGCAAACTAGTTAATTAAAACTAAGAAATCACACGAAAACATCTAAAATATGCTTATAAAATACGCCCAATCAGCAATTCACAAGTTGTGTCTTAGATTATCTTAGGTTGTTTTTCTATTAGTATATATAGATATATATGGCCAAAACTTGAGAATAATTAAAACTGCTGAAAATCCTACAATAAAATTCTCAAAAATAAAAATAAAAAAATACTACAAAAGTATAAAGTTAATTACTTTATTCACTAGGAATTAATTAAGAAAATGAATTTCCAACTCTTGTACATGATATTCGAATCTTGATGCTTTCATATTTTTAAGTGCATGGAGTTAATTTCATGACAAATTAGGATGACATTATATAGTTAAGTATTTTCACGAAAAATAAGGTCTTCATAATAGCCAACCCTTACGTGAGTGTGTGTATATATATAATGTGTGTATAGTAATACTATCACTTTTCAGGATATATATGTACACATTTTATTTGCAGAACAGAAAATGAGATAATGGGTTTGCAGTACTACTTGATAGTTAATATTATATGTATATTATCATACATAAATTTTCATTATGTTATTTAATTCATTTGTTAAGACCTTAAAGAAAAGAAAACATCAATTAATGTATGTTTTAAAGAGAATCGGGAAATTTGAGTTTTCAACTTTTGAAACAATTGATCATATAGGAAACAGAATAGTGGTATGATGTTTCACTAAAAATAAACATGATGAGTGCATGCAGTTGAGAAAGGAGAATCCATGCAGTGAGATCCCAGCCCCCATAAAAGTGAATGAAACAGAGCAAATAACTGAGGAAGCAACCATCACCACGCTCCGACGCGCCATCACTTTCTACTCAACCATTCAGGCCCACGACGGCCATTGGCCGGCTGAGTCCGCCGGCCCTCTATTTTTCATCCAACCTCTGGTACGTATTAATCAATCGAGTCCCACACGAGTCGAGCTATATTTGACCATGCATGCAAACTAACATGCAGGTGCTTGCGTTGTACGTCACCGGCGGAATCAACACCGTCCTATCGCCGGAACATCAGAAGGAGATCAAACGTTACATTTACAACCATCAGGTCATAATCTTATTAATTTTCATTTCTCAATAAAGTGTTTGAGTAACGACACAAGTCTTATCTACATATTTTTGTTACATGTATATAATATAAAGATATAAGTAAATTTTGGTACCAACATGGAGTATATCACAATTTAATTTATTTGGTGACATTTACAAGTCTCAGTTGTTCAAAACCATTATTTTGTGTGGGACTGGGACAGAATGAAGATGGAGGTTGGGGGTTCCACATAATCGGGCACAGCACAATGATTGGCTCTGCGCTCAGTTATATAACACTGAGGTTGCTCGGGGAAGGCCCGGACGGCGGCGAAGACAGGGCGGTGGCAAGAGGCCGGAAATGGATACTCGACCACGGGGGCGCCGTGGGGACACCTTCGTGGGGGAAGTTCTGGCTCACGGTGAGGCCAACAATTAAATTTCATATTATCTTTTATTTTGTTGAAAAGGTTAATTCCCTATAAATACCCAAACTATACTAAATCAAATCTATTCTTTTGTCAAAAAATATACTCTTTCCATCTCACAAAAACATGAACAATTGGTAGTGACACGACTCTTCAGAAATATTAATTGAAAGTTATTGTGAGCAAATGGGATCCTATGTCCCATAATTTACTAATTAGTGTGTACCACCATGTACCACTATTAATTTTTTTTTCTTCAATTTTAAATTATTATGCTTTAACATAACATATAGATAATTAACAAGGTTTCACTCATCCAATTAGGATTTATAATTATTTTTTTATATTTATATAAATTAATAAGAGATTATTTGTGTTAATTAATTTAAAGTTAGGATATATAATTTTTTTTAATTTCAAATTTTAGTAATAAATACTCCCTCCGTCCACCAATTCAAGGCCTACTTGCCTTTTTGGGACGTCCACAAAAACAAGGCCTACCTATTTTTGGTAAGTTTTTATTCATTATTTAATCAAAAAAGTCAAAGATTCTTTACAAAAAAGTGGGACCCTTTCTCCACTCAACTAATAAAAATACACTTCTTCTTAAAAAGTGGGACCCTTTCTCCACTCAATTAATAAAAATACATTTTTTCTTAAAACCCGTGTTTTTTCCCCTAGGCCTTTAATTGGTGGACGGGGGGAGAATTAATTAGAGTTCACAATATAATAATATTTTTTATTTTTATAAAAAAATAATTATAAAATAAAGAGACTGTGAGTGGTATACACTAAATTGTGGGACATGGGATCTCATCCGTATTGTGAGTGAAAAATGGGTCCCACTATGAGTGGTATCATGATATGAAAGTAATGGGTTTATTAAGGAAAAGTAAAGGGGGGCCATGATGGTTTTTTGTGAATAAGTATGAAAATGAGGGATAAAAAAATAAAGAAATAGTGTACAAAAATAGAAATGTTTATGTTTTTGTGAGACGCTCCAAAATGACAAATTGTTCATGTTATTGTGAGACGGAGGGAGTATAAACTTTTAACTTTTTGGAATTTGACGTTACTTCAAAAGGTAATTGGCCAATAACTTGATTTTCTGAATTTCGATGGGCAATCCAAATGTATCATTGGAAAGTTCATGACGTTAACTTTCTAATAATACTTATATTGTTGGGTTTTGGTCATCGGAAGTGGTCGAAAAAAAGAAAAAAAGAAAAAATATGAAATTTTGTTACATCAATTTTCATGTCATTTTCTTTACCATTTTTAGTGACCAAAACCCAACAATATAAGGATCATTAGAAAGATAACGTCAAAAGCTTTCCAATGGTACCTTGAGATGCCTATCGGAATTCTGACAATCACGTTATTAGCCAGCAAATTTTCGACTCAGGTCAAATTTCAAAAAAATAAAAGTTTATATATTTTTTGACCGAAAAAATAGATTTGGTTAAAAACCAAATTTTGTGTATAGTTGGTGTAGTTATAGGTAATCAACCCTCGTTGAAAAGCAAAGGTTGTGATCTCTATTTTGATGTTTAAGGTGTTGGGAGTTTACGAGTGGGATGGCTGCAATCCGATGCCGCCGGAGTTTTGGTTGCTCCCAAAATCATCCCCCATTAGTCCAGGTTCTTCATCAAGACCCCCAAAGTTTAGGCTATAGTTTTTGAGGATGCATGATTGCCTCAAATTATACTCTAATCGTTTTATATTTTGCACCTCAACTTTTAAACTTGTCCTAGGTTACACGAGCTTTAAAAACAATTTGTAATGTGATTGCAGGAAATATGTTGTGCTACTGTAGATTGGTATATATGCCAATGTCGTATTTATACGGGAAGAGATTTGTTGGACCCATAACTGGGTTGATTCGATCTCTGAGAGATGAGCTTTACAACGAACCGTATTATGAAATCAATTGGAACAAAGCTAGAAACACTTGTGCAAAGGTATATAAGAATGATCATTGATATAGGTCGAAATTAATCAATCATGTCATAATTCTTGATGATGATGTATTTATCAGGAAGATCTTTACTATCCTCACCCTTTTGTCCAAGATATGTTGTGGGGATTCTTGCACCATGTTGCTGAGCCATTGCTGCAGCGGTGGCCATTATCCAAACTGCGAGAGAAAGCTCTAGGAATAGCCATAGAGCATGTTCACTATGAGGACTACATCAGTAGATACCTATGCATTGGATGCGTAGAGAAGGTCTTAATTAGATTCAATTAATTACTACAATTATATATCATATATGAAGTAATTACTAAGGAGTTGGGTTTAATTAGGTATTGTGTATGCTGGCTTGCTGGGTGGAGGATCCTAACTCGGAGGCCTACAAACGCCACCTTGCTCGTTTACCAGACAATTACTGGGTAGCCGAAGACGGCCTCAAAATGCAGACTTTTGGGTGTCAAATGTGGGATGCTGCATTTGCAATCCAAGCTATTCTTTCCGCTAATCTTTCTCACGAGTTCGGATCAACACTGAAGAAGGCGCACAACTTTGTGAAAGCCTCACAGGTTAGCTAGGATTTGAAAATTGAAGTTGTTGTATGTTGAGGCTAATTGTCTGATATATGTATGTTGTTCAAATTATAAGGTTCGCGACAACCCGCCTGGGGATCATTTTGCTATGTACCGCCACACGTCTAAAGGAGCTTGGACATTCTCAATGCAAGATCAGGGCTTGCAAGTCTCAGACTGCACGGCTGAAGGGCTCAAGTGTGCACTTCTTTTCTCTGAAATGCCCAAGGAAGTGGTGGGGGAAGGACTTAAAACAGAGCGCTTTTACGATGCTGTCAATGTCATCTTGTCCCTACAAAGTGCTAATGGTGGATTTTCAGCGTGGGAGCCTAATCGAGCAGAGAGATGGTTGGAGGTAAAACATCATGATTCATCAATCTATATATCTTCCAGTAAAACATATGAATTAATTCTATCTTCTTTTTCTTCTTTTTGTGTTAGAAATTCAACCCCACAGAGTTCTTTGAAGATACTCTGATTGAGCGAGAGTGAGTCGCCAAGAATTAGTTTATCATGTTTATTAGATTATGCAAATGAATTAATGTGTTATTTGTGTAGATATGTGGAATGCACGTCATCGGCAATACAGGGGCTGGTGTTGTTCAAGAAACTGCACAAGGGCCATAGAAGTAACGAGATAAAGACTTCCATTGCTCGAGGAATACACTACATAGAACAAACTCAAGAGCCTGATGGTTCTTGGTACTTAAATATACTATATATTTGCATCACATGAGACATGTTGTATTTTGATTTTATTGTGGCAATTTTTTTTTGGTAGGTATGGGTGTTGGGGCATATGTTATACTTATGGTACGTTGTTTGCTGTGGATGCATTGGCTGCTTGTGGCAAAACTTATCAAAATTCTCCCGCACTTAGAAAAGCGTGTCAATTTCTGTTGTCAAAACAGTTAGTAGATGGTGGATGGAGTGAGAGTCATCTCTCAAGCTCAAACAAGGTTATATACTACTCTCCCCCTCCCCCCTCCCTCATCTAAATAATCTTTTTCTATATTTGTGTTAGGGTGTGCAGACATACACTAATATGAAGGTAACAGATCAAACTTTCTAAATAATGTTGATCTATATTTGTGTTGGGGTCTGCAGGTATACACTAATATTGAAGGTAACAGATCAAACTTAGTGCAGACCTCATGGGCTCTCTTGTCACTAATAAAAGCTGGCCAGGTTAGTTTGCACACATGATTATTAGATAATTAAATTTCACTAGAACATAGAAATTTGTATCATCTACCATTGTGATTCAATATATATATATTAAGAAATGCTCTTATTTTAGCCCTTCCCTATATATATATATATATATATAGGGGCGCGCTCCAGTGAGACCCCCTATTTTTCGTGTAACATGAGTACAATGAATAAGACATATAATACTAATGAACAAAACGTATATCTAATGAACAAGATGTATATAATGATGAAAAATAAAATTTAAAAAATTCGTAATGAATAAGACATATATACTGATGAACAGGGCCGTATATACTGATGAACAATGCAGTATATACTGATGAATAACAAAATTTAAAATATTATGCTCCCTCTAGGATTCGAACCCTGCGAGAAAAATCACCCTCCAGATACAATATCAGTCATAGGATTGATAAAATAAACGCACCAGATCGTGCCCTAGATCTCACTAAAATTAGGGGGTCTCATTGGAGCGGCCCCCTATATATATATATATATATATATATATATATATATATATATAGGGGAGGGCTAGAATAAAAACACTCTTAAGTGTATAAAATATAAATGATTTTCAGCCCTTAGATCATCAAGATCTACGGTTGATTCGTAACCCTTTTGGATGAATTCGTGGTCCTGGGTTCGAATCCCAAAGGTAGCAAAAATTTATTTTTCACAATTCGTAACCATGTTGGATGAATTCGTAACCCTATTGGATAAAATTCGTACATTAAAAAACGTTTATATTTATATTTTAAGAAGTGTTTTTACTGTAGCTCTCCCCTATATATATATATATATATATATATATATATATATAGGGAGCGGTTATTCAATAAACCACCCTTATTTTAAGAATTACGAACCAGTAAAAATGCATGAATTTTATGTATGACACGCATGAATAAACTGTATAAAGGTACGAATTGCGAAAAATAATTTTTTGCTACCTTTGGGATTCGAACTCAGGACCATGAATTTATCCAACAAGGTGATGAATCAACCGTAGATCTTGATGATCTAAGGGCTGAAAATGGTTCCTAATTTATATTTTAAGAAGCGTTCTTATTTTAGCCTTCCCCTATATATATATATATATATAATATAAAAAGCATTATTGAATTCAAATTCAAAACTTTTGACCTTAATTATTAACCACTCTAGTGCTAGACCAACACACGCACACATATAAAAGGCATAGCATTATTGTGTATTGTATCCGTTTCAGGCTAAAATTGATCCGGAGCCGATACATCGTGGGATAAGGTTGCTAATAAACTCACAGATGGAAGATGGTGACTTTCCACAGCAGGTAATGAGAAAAGGCAGCCATATTTGATTTTCATAAAATTTCAAAATATATGAAATTGATGTAATTATGTTTTTGGGAAAGCAGGGTGATATTACAGGAGTATTTATGAAAAACTGCGCTCTCAACTATTCATCTTATCGGAATATCTTCCCCATATGGGCTCTTGGTGACTACCATCGACATGTCCTTGGAGCATAATACTATTAATTTCTTGTATATACATAACTCATTATTAAGCATCAACTATAATTTGTAATAAATAATTGATGCTTAATTCCTGCTCTTATCTTGAATGTATTATTTTACCCACATTCTCAACACACCGCAAACTCTTGGGTTCTACAAAAGCAGTTCATAAAGTGTGTTTACTTTTAACAAAATAATTCATTAATATAATTTGTGTGTGCTATTTTCTTTGTTGTTCAGATGCAAAGATAAATATCGAGTTATACTGTTTTACAATTACACTTTTTGTGAACTCGTCTTATGTATAATTAATAGCCCATAAATTATATAAAAATAGACATTTATTACAGCATTTCCAATTCTCAATGCCAAAGTTTATTCTCAATTGTTTGGTGGATCGATCATGCCACTTCTCAATTTACGAACTTCACTCGTTAAAATGGTCGAAAAAACCCCACAAAGTTTATTCTTATTTGTTAATTAAACACTATTTTCAAATGCTTCAGCTAAAACATGCATTGTTAGTTTGTCTCAATTTAAGGTTTGAACTCTTTCAAATTCTAAAATGTTGTCGTTTCAACAGTTTATGGAGGACAAAAATGATAATATTGTCTACAAGCTAAATTAAATATGAGGTTTTTTTTAGGCGAAAGAACAATTTATATTACGATGAATCAAGAAGAGCAATATCAAGAAGTCAGATAGGGAAACTTGATTTCTAGATCATTACATCAGAATATGTAAAGCAAAACGAGCTAGCTCATGAGCTGCTCTATTGGCATCACGCCTAGCATGAAAAAACTCCAGAAACACATGCTTTCGAGCATGTTGAAATACGTCCCATAAATCATCACATAAGAAATCCGAGCCATGATGCGAATCCTGAAGAACGTGGATAGCAAGCAAAGAGTCTGTGTAAAGCTAGAACAATCGGGCCATAATCGTTATCCAAGCAGAACCTAATGCTCACCATCATAGCGTGGAGCTCACCCATAAGCACCGTCTCCGTAAAATCGCTGGGTTAACTGGCCGCTGTGACAATGTTCCCAAAGAATCACGTAAGATAAATCTGCCCCAATCCTTCGACTCCCTCCTCGAAAGCTACATCCGCATCAAGGCATAACACATTGGGGGTGGGGGGTACCATTCGTTGGAACCTTTTCTTGGCAGCACGCTATGGGGATGACAGTGAGCAGGCGTGAGTTTTGGTGAGAAGCGAGCAAAGTATGACAATGTAGCAGCTCAAGGGCTGTGTTATCTGGTAGACCTCCATGCTTCACGTCGCACGAAAACTTCTAAACATACCATAACATATAGAACCAGCGATGAAGACCATCAGACCCCAGTTTACTCTCCACCAAAATACTTAAATCAAACAGAGACAACCTCAACATAGGCTTTAAGACACTCCAGAAGTTGGTATTCAAGAGACTCTTGAAATGAGATTGTGGATTTGTCGAAATTGATAACTTGACCGGAGGCCTGCTCGTATTTCTTAAGCGCATCATCAATCCCCGTGACCGCCCCTTCATCGACTTTAAAGAATATCAAGCTATCATTTGCAAAAAATAGATTAATGATAGACAGATAGTGACAAGCAATAGTGGCACTACTGAAAAGGTTTTGGTTTTTATAGCTCCGAAGTAGTGAGGAGAATCCCTAAGCACAAATGACAAATAAGAATGGGGAGAGGGGGCATCCCTATCTCAAGCCCATGGCGGAATAAGAGATCTGTAAACCTTGCAATTAATCACAAACGAGAACTCCACAGTAGAGATACATTGCATAACAAGATCAATCAAGTGAAAGGAAAGCGAAGAACCAACATCATACCCCTCAAGAAACGTCATTCAACTCTATCATATTCCTTGCTCATATCAAGTTTAACCGCAGCAAAACCTTCCTTTCCTTGAGTCTTATTCCACAGCCAATGCATACACTCATAACCCAAAAGAATATTGTCCGAGATGAGTCTTCCGGGTATAAACGCACTCTGGGAGTCATCTATCACAAAGTCCAGGAAAGTTCTCATACGGTTAGCCAACAATTTTGCCACCATTTTATACGTGGTGTTACACAAGCTAATAGGTCGAAATTCCTTCACTTCCTTCGGCTTTTTCATCTTTGGTATGAGCACAATCAAATTCTTGTTCCAATCTCGGATACTGGTTCGACCATTTAGCGCATTAAGAACGTGTCCCGTCACTGAATTACCAATCTCGCCCCAAAATTTCTGAAAGAAAAGTGGGGGGTACCCGTCCGGCCCTGGTGCCTTATGAGGGTGCATCTTAAAGATATATTACTTTTCAGACTTCCTCTTCAGTGAAAGGGGCTCCCAACTGGTCGCGGGCAGCCTTCCCAAAGAAAGTGCGAGCTATTTCTGTAACTTCATTAATATCAGTAGGATCAAGCGAGCTCGTAGTAAAAGCTCAGCAAAGAAGTCGTGAATATTCAACGGTTAGAATGCTAGTATGAATGCGATTGAATCACAATTGCCATTTCTTCTTCTTTTTTAACCTCAATACCATCCGACCTCCTTAAGCTAGAGATAGTATTCTTTTTCTTCCGTTCACTAGCAAATGAATGGAATATTTAGCATGCATTGCCAAAATTAAATACGGACTACTGTAAATTCTATTTGTGATAAACGACAAGCTAATGAATGTAGCATGCATTGCATCACACTCAATTTCTCTATTAGCACGAATATGCAGAATGTCCTCTAATTTTTTCCATCATGGAAATCAAACATTTAATTAAATTAAATTAAATTATGCTAGAAAATAATACTATAATATTATTCTATGAAAAAATCGGGGTGCTAGAATTCAATTATTAGAGAAGGCATAGTCGACGATAAAATCGCAAAATTAGGATCTTACATTGTTAATTTAAACATTCTAATACAAAAAAATAGCTAAAGATGGTATGTTTTGTCCAATTCAAAATATAAATTTGTGCGGTTCATCAGGTGTTTTGTTTAACCTTAGTATTGTATCAATAACAAATAATATATGCATGTAGACATGCTTAAGTATTTGTATAAAATTTAGCCCTATAATATATATATATATATATATATATGTAACATAAATTTAGAAAACGTGAAAATCGCGTTATATAAACATGTTCTCCCCCCCCCCCCAAGTGAATGGGACGTCGATTTGCATGGCGATACGGCAGAGTTTGTTGAAGAGTAAGTGGACAATATCAATTTTTTTTCTTGAATAATTAAACGAGAAAGTACTCATTAGTAGTAATAGGGCAACTTATCATCGGTGTGTATAACCCAACTCATTAAATTAGTTAGGTGCATGATTATATAGCTAGTGACTTTGCGTGTTTGGTTTTGGGTTTTACAGCATATTAGTTAAGTTAATACATAGTAGTAAAGAGTTTGATATTCTATAACACTTATGCGGACGGCCTTGCGATATGTGAAGGCCCTGAGCTAAAAATTCGGATTACGCACGATAATTAATACCGCCTCTCCCCTCGGATTACGCAGGATAATTAATACGACCATGCAATTGTGTCCATTTTTAAGCTTATCTAACCTATAAATATGGATACCAAACGAAAATCATGATTAATTAACCATAATAGCAAACAACCAACCAATATTAGTAACACATATTTATCCGCGCTAATAATCTAGTTTACTAACTATACTGACTAATCCCTTACCCAAAATCAAACACGCCCGCAGTCGCTATTCATGCATTAAGTGCGTTGTTATAAATTTATCAAGAAATCCCCACCCCTACGCCCTACCTCTAGAAATTCATAACCTTTTTATATATATTTATGTAGATGGAGGTAAGTATTACATCTATGCACTAATTAATCAATGCAAATTTAGAGGCAAATTATATATGTATTTGCATAATTTAGCTGATTCCGGGGGGAAACGAATTGAAGTTGAGATTTCAAAGTTTACATTTTTGAAATTATAATGTACTGTGTTCCAATTTCATAAGACAGAAATTATAATTGAATATAATATGTGTTATAACTTATAAGAAGAACAGAGGTACTAATTTAATATTTTTACCCCAAATCGTATATATAGTTGAGTGATAACTAAGATTCATCTTATGCGAGGGAGCGACTTTGAATTCAATCCGATCAATTTACCTTGTCCCAGTTATATTAAAAAAGAAAAACAGCTTTAACTAGTATTGATTGTGGTAGAAAAAATCTACTTGATATTCAATATAACACATTTGGTGCCTCATTTTCTGTCACACTTTTCATAATTTAATCATTTTTTCTTCAATCTGTTTCTGTTCAATTCAGGCATCAAGCGACATATGTTGGAGAAGAAGAAGAAAATTGAACAATTTTTTTAAGAAGTACTGCAAAATATAGAACAAATTAACAGAATAAGAAGAAGAACTAGATCAAAGGATAAAAGAAAAAGAAGGAAAAGAAGAAGAAAAAAAGATAGAGAAATAAGAAAATAATCAAACCAAATAAATAAGATCGAATAAAGAACTCTCACAGTAAAAGGAAGACAGAAGAAGAAAAGAATTTTATTCTTACGGATTTAATTTTTTATGTTTTTAAATTATTTTTGCTATAAATTTAAATAATAAATAAAATGGGTGAATATATTAATTAAAAGGGTAAAGTTGTCTTTTTCCTATAGTACGTATTAATATATTTTTATTTGTAACATTTCAAATATTTAGATTTATTATATAAGTTTAATTATATTAGTATTTTTTTTCTTGTATAGCTTTTTTTTTTTTTACATAACTACATGATATATATAAATATGCACCATTAATTTTATCGAGATTATTATTATTATTATTATTATTATTATTATTATTATTATTATTATTATTATTATTATTATTATTATTATTATTAACTCGATTCCTATTAGAACTAGAACTCTTTTATCATCTCTATTCTTTATCATATTAGGAGATATACATAGACTACAAATTCTACACCTATAAAACTCTTTAAAAACAAGTATAAATAGAAGCACAATAATTACTCTAAGAACAGACATACATACGTAGAACTCGAAAGCAAGCAAAAATCGGTACACATCCTTTTCTCTTTTAATTTTCTTCGCATAGATTTTCTTTTCTTTTTCCTTAGTCGGTTGTAGATAGTAGGCTTCTAAAAACAATATATATATAGTAATTAGATTATGTGTAGCCTTATTCTCTGAATTTTTCTTTAAATCGAATTAGTCAAGTTTTGAATTGAAGTTTGATATCATCGAAGTCTGTCAGAATTAAGTTTCCACTATTGATGAATTTAGTATATTAAGTTTACACCTTTTTTTTTTAGGTCTGCAGTAGCCATTTCTTTGGGTATACTATTAACTTTTCAAAAGTCAAAATTTTTATATAAGAGTTTACTCCCATTTATTTTCAAACTCGGTACAAATCTTGGAACTTTAGATTAATAGGTGGTTTGTTCTTAGGTTGTTGTTTTTAACGATATATATTATATATATTTACATAGATATAAATCTTTTTAAGTCATCTGAATACCCATAGGAACCATTAAACTTTTCTTAAATAACTTATTTAGTTATGGATCATTTTTTTCGAGAATATAGTTTGACATCAAATTTATTTTAGCAATTCTTCTATGCTTACGTACATTATATATATTTTCGAATATAGCTTGTTCATAGAATTTTAGTTTAAGATATAGTAGGGTTCATATTGAAACGATCATCTATTGAATTAGGTGCGGTGCGATTAAGACACTATTTCCGGATTTGTTTTATTTTCAACATTAAGGTGAGGGATTTTACGCTTATTCATATGGTTATATATGTTTTTATTATCGCGTTTGATTACTTGTTTACGTGCATCTTATGACTATGTTGTTATGTGCGATCATGAGACCTAAGCCATTGATCTATGATGTTATGTGCGATCATGGGACCTAAGCCATTGATAATGTTATGTGCGATCATGGGACCTAAGTCATTGATCTATGTTGATAAGTTGATCATGGGATTATGTACGCTATGCTATGTACAAGACCTGATGTCGCACATGCTCTGAGTGTCACGAGTAGATATCAGTCTAATCCAGGCGAAGAGCACTGGAAGGTCGTAAAATCAATCCTTAAGTACTTGAGAAGAACTAAGGATTTATTTTTGATCTATGGAGGTGGGGAACTGAAACTAGAGGGTTTCACCGACTCTAGTTTTCAGTCTGATAAAGATGACTCCAAGTCTATGTCAGGGTTTATATTCACTTTAAATGGTGGAGCAATTTGTTGGAAAAGTTCTAAACAAGAAACAGTTGCTGACTCCACCACAGAAGCTGAATATATTGCTGCATCAGATGCTGCAAAAGAAGCTGTTTGGATAAGGAATTTCATTCAAGAGTTGGGTGTCGTTCCTTCAGTTGTTGATCCAGTACCTATATACTGTGATAACAATGGAGCTATTGCGCAAGCTAAAGAACCAAGATCTCATCAAAGATCCAAACACATTATGCGAAGATACCACTTGATTCGAGAAATCATTGGTAGAGGTGATGTCGTTGTGGAGCGAGTTGCTTCAGCAGAAAATGTAGCAGATCCACTTACTAAACCGTTGTCACAAAAGGTATTCGAAGGACATCTTGAGAAGATGGGTCTAAGATACGCGGGTGATTGGTGCTAGGGCGAGTGGGAGATTGAAAGAGTTACACCCAGCGCACCAATTAGATTGGTCATTTTTATTTATATGTAAATTCAATCTCATTGGAATTTATATTAATAAAGGCATTTACTTATCTAATGTATTTGTTTTTAATAACTTATGCGATTTAGATGAAGTCCTTAGACCATAAAGAGTTATAAGATATGATCACGCATATGATGGTGATTATGAAATATGTCTTTAAAGCTTTGGTCTTAAAATAGTTCCGAGTGAAATAACTATTCAAGAAAAGGATATTGAATTGTTGGAATTAGCTCGCACATATGATACACACTCATAAGATGAGAATGTTGCGTTTCATCAACATTAACGTAGTTGACGTAAGTGTATATATGTGGGTGCTTGTTGGAGAACAAGTACACCGAACTGACCCGATAGAAATTCTTATATGGAATTTGTTTTATCGAAATAAGAATTACTATATTATGATAGTATACGATTAGTCCTTTGACTTGAGACACCATAGTAATCTTGTATTAGTTCTATTTCATTTTGATATATTTTCTGATTGCTAGTCAATCACTAAAGATTTTATGTTGGATGAAATATGAACTTATATGGAGATTAATGAGTGGTCAATAAAGAATCTATTACTTGTGAGACAAGAGAATTTCCTATAGTTTTCATTGTTCATAACTTGAAGACCTTGGCCAGGGCATAATGAATTATGATTCATTAAAGAGTTATTGAATTCAATTGAAAATATGATTATTGGGTTATATTGAGTTTTCGATTTAATTCCATACTCAATATCCAATTGGGAAATTATATGATAGAAGGACTGTACGTGTATGACGATTCATAATCAAAATAGGTTTACTCGCTGTTTCACACAGTGCTAGATAGCCATGCTACTTGCTAGATGTTCCCATGGTTTATAGGCTCTTGAAATTAAATAGTTAATTTCAAGTGAATTAATTTATCAGATAAATTAACTAAGTTGTAATGTGTTACAAACCTATTACTGGTGCTGGTTGTGAACCTAAGAGGGTCACACACAAATTAGTGTAACGTGTCAGATTGAATTGATTTAAATAGTTAAATCCAATTAATTAATTCGATTAATTAAATTGAGACTTGTTCTAAATTAATGAGTTAATTTAGATATTCAATTAAATTAGTTTTATTGAATATAATCGGATTAACAAGTCTGATTCTATATTAAATTAATAGGATTAATTTAATTAGAGATAAAGTTAATTAGATTAATTTTAAATCTAATAAAATCAGATTTATATATATATGGATATATATAACTGTATCCGGATATAAGATATCCGGATATTCTTCGGATTGGAGAAGAAGAAAATAAAAAGACGTCTGTTCACTAGACGTAACCGCAGAAGGATTTTAATTTCCATAATTTCCATAATTAAGGGAATTAATCTGCAGTGTTAATTTGGGGAACGCGTTTCCTTAAATTCAATCGTCTTCTGCATTTTATTCTCTCTCTCTCTGCTCTCGCCGCTCAGTCTCTTTCTGCTGAGTTTTCTGATTTCTCCTGAACACTAGAGTGATCAGTTTTGCTAGCGAAAAACTTCTCACTCGACACGAACACTAAGTGTGGACTTGATAGAGGGGATACGCTTGGATCCCTGCGAGCAACCGATTGCTTCCATTCGCGAGCCATCGACTCAAACTATGATTATGTTTGTCAAGGGGCTCCGGTCTTTTGACGTATGTTTGCAAGTATGATAACGTGATTTGATTATATATGTGACATATGTGGATATTTGCTATGTTCCTCACTGAGTATATTTTCAATATGCTCACCCCTTATCTTTTCAGTTTTGCAGTTTCAGAGTCGAAGTGGCCATGGCCATGGAAGTGGAGAATGACTAGGGATAAGGATTTTACATTTAACATTTTAGTTGAACTTGTTAAGTTTTATTTTATTTTATTTTATTTTTATTTTTATTTTATGATACTACTTTAGTTTTGGCAAGTTGACTTTGAAATTAGTTTAGATTTTCTTTATAAATCAAGAAATTATTATTATTATACTATCTTTTGTTCTCTAAATTTTTAAATAGTAAAGTTTATGAAAATTGGGGTGTTACATTATGTGTATGATTATTATTAATTTTTTATTGACCAAAATGGTTATTTAAATATATTAACATATAAAACAAATATAAAAAATTCATGGGCAATTAGTAAAATAATAATAAAAAAAATCCATTAAATGTGCAATTGAAGTTGGTTGAATAAATCATGTTACATTGAAAACGAAGCGTAGCTTAATTGGTAAGACGATTGCGTTCCAATCATTAAGAACAAATCATGGTACATCAATAAAAAAGATGCCAATGTAAAAATAATTAATTCTTATGTATATATACACTACATCAATTATGGTTTTATAAATATTAGATGCAAACAATGGAGCTCAATAACAAATTCACCAATGCAGAAATTGTTTGAATAGTAGAGAGTCATTCTTATTTATGATATAAATTATTATGAAGTATAGTTTGGTTCCATAATAATATCAAGATATAAATTCACATAACGTACGTGATCGTCACATTAATATTAACATTAGTTACGATTATAATAACGATCGAAAAAATTGACTCACTTATTACCCACACATATATATATATATACATTGTTACATCAAATATTCAGTAACATCAAACATATATATTCCAATTTCCGTTTAAAAGGTATCAAGCATATTTTAACAATTTTTGATATTGCTTATTATACTTGCTCTCTTGCGATCGGTTTAGCTCAAAAAAAGTGAAAATATTCTTCTAAAAGAACATATTATTTGCGTATGAAGTTAGTTTCACATTTTTGAAGGTGCAGTTAATTATGATAATCACATATATCATGTAGGACTGGGAATTTGATGCAGAAGCTGGAACTGCAGAGGAACGATCGAGCTGAACTCGCATATACAAAGTTGTGTTGTGTTAAATCGTCACTTCACTTCCCTGGGCATTTCAGAGAAGAGAAGTGCACCTTGATCTTGCATTGAGAATGTCGTAGCTCCTTTAGACGTTGTCAATAACCTTATAAATTTTGAACACACACCAACTTTAATTTTCAAATTAATCCTATCCTGTGAGGCTTTCACAAAGATGTACGCCTTCTTCCCCAACTCCTGAGAAAGATTAGTGCAAATAATAGATTGGGATTGCAAATGAAACATCTCACATTTGACACCCATTAATGCTGGATTTTCAATCTTTATATCTTCCGATATATGAAATTGATGTTTTTGGGAAAAAGCAGGGTGACTATTCATACCGTCGACATGTCCTTGGACCATATATAATATTTCTACCAATTATATATTAAGCATTATGCTTAATTTCTGCTCTTATCTTGAATGTGCTGTTAGCTTTATTCTACCTACATTCTCAAGACATCTGAATTCTACAGAAGCAGATCATAACGCATGTTTAGATAAAAAAAAATCCATTTCTGAACTACGATAGTTGTGTGCTATTTTCTTAATTTGTTGTTAGAATGCAAAGATAAATATCTAGCTATTGTTTTACAATTGCAATTTTTGCAAACTCGTCTTATATATGTATAATAGCCCATAAGTCTATATCTATATTATGTTAAAAAATAATAATAATCAATTTCAAATTAATTTGAATCACAATTTTATGCCTAGTACTCTAGTAGTAGTGTGTCGATGGTTTAAAAGAAATGCATCTTCTTGTACTTTTCATTGAGCTTCCTATATTGCACCAATTTAAAATATAAATTGTGAGCTACCTATTTTTCATCCTTACTTTGATGGAAAAGGAGAGAAAATATATATTTTCACTCATTTTTAGTATTTTCACATATTTACTATGATGGTAAATTTTCTTCGAATATGGTGGAATATTTTCTCGGACAGCCCATTTTCTCTTCAATATTGGATAATATTATCCTAAGATAGGGGCGTGAAAATATTTTTTAATATTTTCTCATCTTTTTATTTGTAGTAAATATATGATAAAGAAAATGTCACACCCCAATTCTTGAATGAATAAATATAATCGAGGTGCGACTAAAATCATAGAAATAAACAAAGAACAACCTTGTTAAAACCCGAATAAAATAATAAGTCGGGCTAGTCCCCTTTGAATCACAAGTTCTGTTTCATGCTTCTGACAATCGACATTCATTAGCATAAGTCTAGGAGTTAAGAGTCTAAACTCGATCAGGGATATCATTTAATATTGAACATGAAGGTCTTAAGTTAATAAAACAAAAGACAGTTGAAAGCTTGCATTGCAGCGGAAGTCTTAATAGAATATTGAATCCTAGCCTCAGCTCCGTCCCGTCAACACCGACCAGCCAACCTGAAAAACATTTGAAGGTATTTTTGGGCTAAGTACTAATGTACTCAGTGGGCAAGCATTTTCATAAACATTTCATATTTTCATAAAGACAGTTTATCCAATCATACTTGACATGACTTAGAAGGTTTTAAATAACTTCTAAACATGTTAAAATAATTTTCATTTGTGCGCACATGTCACACTCCCTTTCTGTTACTCGCTGTGATCCCGGACCTCTAGCCACCGACGGATCCATTTCTCCCATTACACTTGCCCTGAGGACGTAACTCAGACAAGTTTACTTTGACCTCGGGACGCTACCCAGGCAGGCCCTTACATTACATGCTTCGGAACACATCCAGCAAGCACCCTTATAACGCCTCTTAGTTAGTGCCCGAATGGAGATCAACCCACCGAGTCAGCTAACAGTGTACACAATTCTCAAATAACGTGTTAGGCTATAAGAGAACCTCAATTGATTCGTTGTGGCGAGCCTTAAACAGAGCAGAGTGCACATAAACATTTTATTGGTTAAACAGTTTTCATTTCATTGAATAAATAATTTGCATTTCATTGAAACATTTAGAGCTTAATAACTCAATCATACTTTGTACATTTGGAAAGTAAGCCCACCTGCTTAGGCAAAGCCTGTCGCTTAATCTTAACTCTGAATCGGAATAGCAGTGCTAATCCTCCTGACGTTCAAAGCCTACAAGAAATCTATTCTTAATAGGTCTCTTAATCTAAACTCAAGTCACGGTAAAGTGCTTAACATTCTATGATTCACTTAGCCGGGTTTTCAAAATTTAAAGAATAAATAATTGAAAACATTTTTCTTGAGTTAAGAACACCAACAATATTCTTACTCATCTTTCTCTCGTAATTGAAATTATAAAAACCAATTAAAACATGATGCAATGCATGACTCCAGGAACTAAACACGAACAGCAGCCTAGTTCATGCAAACTCTAACATTTACACAAACTCAACTGCCCTGTCAGAGAAATCGCCTAGCCAGAGGAATCGCCTAGCCAGCGGAAACGACGCCAGAGGAATCGATGCCAGAGGAATCGACGCCAGAGGAATCACTCCAGAGGAATCAACGCCAGAGGAATCGACGCCAGAGGAATCACTCCAGAGCTGGACTTCACGCACCAACTCAACAAAAACAACACTCATGCTTCTCTCTCGATCTAACACTCCTCAAAACCTTAAACTTAACTTATCATGCTCAACTTCAAACTTAGAACACAAAACTCAAGAAAACCTTAATATGCATTTCTCAGTTTCACGCACAGTACAACCATTTGTACAACCTACAATCTATCATGCTTGGTAAAAACAATGATAAACAAAGAACAAACCTAGCATGCTCCTAAAACACAATCACAAGTTACAACGATTAAACAAAAATCGAAGAACGAGTGACAACGACGAAGAACACCGCCGGGCTGCCCTCATGGGTTTCCTAGCTAGGGTTCGATCCGTCCTTAACTCCTTCATTAAACATGCTTGACATCTACCCAAGATCAACATACTAAAAATTCAAGATGATCCGACGTCGTTTCAAAAATAAAGTCGAGAATCGACGTTTTTCGACGTCGACGAAAATCGAAAAGAAAACCATGGAAACATAGGTAGAGATGTTACCTACGTGAATCTATGATCGAAAAGATGATCGGCGCTCGTCTCGGTGCTCAAATCGGAGCTCAAAAGCTTGAAGAAGCTTTAATGAAGGGAGTGTGTGTTCTTGGTGTTTGTGTGTGAGAGAGAAAAGGTGATTGGAGTGAATGGGGTGGCTGCCAACAGCCGTGAGTTGTAGATATAGAGAGTGTTAGGCGGTTGGGGGGGTGGTTTTGGTGGGGTAGGGTTAGATCTTTTAAGATATTATCTCACTTAGTCGTTAAATATCCCGTTTCGTCTCGTTTTAACGACTAATTACCCACATTCTTCGTTACTCGCCCTCTCGACCTCTACTCAATTTCATTAAACTCGTAATTCTATATAAATATAGAAAACGTAAGCTCGTTCTCGAAATTCTGATAAACGAGATCTACACGTTTATCGAGAAATTCCAGTTTTACTATTCATCGTCAAAAAGTCTAAAATTTCAAAAACGATTAAACGGACTCAGATTTAAATTCTGAGTTCATCGTTCTCATTCAAATAATTATTTCTAATTATTCAAATACTCAAACTCAAGCAATTAAAAGCTTAGGGCCCAAATAAAATTAAAGCTCACTCATAAAAATGCTTGAATGCTTAATTAAATAAATATGCAAAGCATATAAATTTAATTATTAAATTTACAAATGCTTTTGTAAATCATTTCTGTTGGAATTAAAATAATTTCTTTTTCTTTATCCGGCGTGAATCATCTTAAACCTAAGTTCAAAATTATTCTAAACTTAACTCGAGGAAACGGGGTATTACAGAAAAAAGAGAAAATAATAATATTTTTTCATTTTTTCTTATTCATCATTTTTCAATAAATATTTTAATAAACGTAACGTAAATGTGTAAATTTATACAACGCAATTGTAACTTTTGCGAGTGTCAAACAAAATCCTTGAAATTCTCTCTAAATTGTGATTATGTGCTGCTGAAATAGAAATTTTATTAAAAAAGAAAAAAAATTCGTCTAAAGCCAAAACAAAATCAGGCTAAAACTGTGATTATGTGGTTAAGTTGTGTGCGGGGAATTCTACAACTAGCATACTAATTAAAAAAAAGGGTGGTTCTATTCATAGCCCCCATTTTACACCTTATAGCCCCTCTTTTAAAATATTAATAACAATTAATTAAGAATTTACTATTCTACCCTATATTTTATAGCCCCCAAATTTTATTAAACTTTAAATTAATTATCATTTCAATTTTATAACCCCCATTTCATGTTAAAGAATTCATAGCCTCCCTTCCCCCATTTGTCCGTTCCCCCATTTCATATTGAAGAATTCATAGCCTCCCTTCCCCCATCGTTAATTATCACTTTAAGCTTGTTGAATTTGTTATGAGAAATGGGAGGCAGTTTGAGGTAACAATACTTGAGCAAACAAATTAATTCTTCAAAAATGGGGGCTATGAACGGAGAAATGGGGGAAGGGAGGCTATGAATTCTTCGTGGGCTGTAGGTGCTCCGTCACTTCCAAGTAAGTCCCTTTTGCCTGCAGAATTCTGTTTTTGAGGTTTTCTTGATTGAGTGGAAGTTGAAATTGATGCCTTTCTGCAATGAAGTTGAAGCGCCGGCGGCGGTGAAGTTAGGGGAACTGAAGAAGACACTACAAAAAAACGCGTATTTACCGGCAAAAACTACCGGCGACGATTTTGCCGTCGGTACCTAACGGCGGCACGGCGGCGGCATTCCAGGCGACCCGAACTTTCGAAATTACCGTCCAGTTACCGACGGCAAACTCGCCGCCGTTAACTAGCGACGGCGATGCCGGCGGTAAGTTTCGAATATATAATAAAACATTAAATTAACACAATTACCGACGGCGTTTTTGTCGTCGCTAGATAGCGGCGGCAATTGCCGTCGGTAATGTCGAATATTAGGGCACGCGTAACCTCCTTTTTTCACTTTTGCGCAGAACAGATCCCCCCCACCCCCGCCGCTTCGCCCCTGCTACTGCTGCCTGCTGCTTCCACCAGCCGACCACCGCCGCCGAACCCCGCCGCCCAGGTAACTCTCTTTCTCTCTCTCTCTCTCTAGATCTCATTTTAATTATATATATATATATATATATATATATAATTGAATTTTAAATTTTGACTTATATTATTTATTTTAGTTCGACGATTTCGTTTCGCCGCTTTCTTCACGATACCCGCCGGAAACCACCACCGTACGCTTCTCTTGTTTAATTATTTATTTAATTATTTATGTATTTATATGTTAATTAAATAGATTTATTTGTTATATATAGTTAATAATTAATTTATAATTGGCTTTGTTTATAAATAAATTATATGAAGCATGAATAATTTTAAATTATATCAATTGAAGCATGATTAATTTTAAATTATATTAATCAATTAGTATATGTTGTTAGTTTAATTTTAAATTATGAAGCATGATTAATTTTAATCAATTAGTTTAAGTTGTTTGTTAGAATAATTTATATATGTTGGATAATTTTGTTAAATTAAATGTTAGGTGCTATGTGTTTATGAAATGTTATGTTATTATATATATTGTGGGATAGATTTAATCAATTTCTTAAGGATCTTCTCCCTTTGGGATAGAAATTGATTATTTCTTAAGGATCTTCTCCCAACAAATGATTGTTTTTAATTTAATTACCATGATTTTTATTGCTTTTATTTGTATTGTATTATTGCTTCGACATTGGGGGGCCGGGTAGACCTAGTATAGGCTTAGTAAATTAGGACCACTATGGTCACTATAGTTGCTGGTAGAGTCGAGCACTTGGTAGTTAGGATAGTGGGGTTATGCTGTCGAAATTTTGTTAGATTTCAAGTAATTTATTATATTTTATTTGTTTTTTTCAATTAGAATTTGCAAGAATGAGTGATAATCGTATGTGGATGTACGCGAGATACAATGATCGTACTGCATTTGAAACGGGGCTTGAGTTTTTCCTTGAGTTAAAACTATATATTTATGTTTTCAAACAAAATTACATTTGCACTTTCTTTTCAAATTTATGTTGTATTGAACTATATATTTCAAGTGCTTTAATTATTAAAACTATATATGTTTTATATATTTATGGCAATGATGATGATGATTGCATTTAACATAAACAAATAAATTCAAATCACATTATAATAACCAAATTAAAACACTTTTGGTGTATTAATGTTAAAAAAAATTTAATTAATTAATTAATTAATTAATAATTAAATATTAATTAAATATTTTACCGACGATAAAAATAAGGACCGAAACGAACTCGATCACTAATTAACAACATATTTCAGGTATTATATCCACATATTCAAAGATTATAATTATATGAATGAGTATATAGCATTTAAATGAATTAATAGATGTAGATATATCAATAATACGAGTGTTCTGTACTGGTGACCACTCGAAAAGAATTTCAAAGTTAAGCGTGCTTGACACAGAGCACAAGCAAGATGGGTGACCCACTGGAAAGTTCGTCTAAAGTATGCAATACCGTATAAATACGGAAATAAATTGTGGATTTACAATAAAATAAATAAATAAATAAATAAAATAAAATAAAATAAAAAAAATAAAACTAAAAAAATTACCGAGGGCAAAACGCCGTTGGTAATTACCGACGGCGTTTTGCCCTCGGTAAATACCCGGCCCCCTCCGGCAAAGAACCACCGGACGGCGGTGGCTTATTACCGACGGCGTTATGCCGCCGCCACTTAGCGGCGGTAAACGCCGTCGCTAGTTTTCCGGCAGGGTCCGCCGGACTCCGGTGGCTCTCTACCGACGGCAAACACGCCCTCGGTAATTAGCGGCGGTGGTTGCCGCCGCAAATTCTCCGGCATAGCTCCGCCGTTTAACGGCGACAATTCCGGCGGCATCACCGCCGTTAACTGCCGACGGCGGCCGTTCGCCACCGTTATTGTCGTTGCCGACGAACCGTTTAGCGGCGGCATCTTGTCGCCGGCATCGCCGCCGGTAACACCGTTTACCGGCGGCCGTCTTTTGTTACCGACGGCATTTCGCCGTCGGTAATCAACGATTTTTTTGTAGTGAGAAAGCTGAGTGCTATGGGGTTTTCTGTCTCACTTATGATCTCAAAGCTGTGAGTTTTTAATTGCACACACTGCACTCGACATAATCCTCATGTGTTTTTCCACTGTTTCTTTTTATGTTAGACTTAATTGTTTGTTTACGAGGTTTTGAGAGCTAGAATTAGTAGTTTTGAGTATGTAATTGAACTAGTTCAATTGGTTAACATTGCTTTCTCTGGTGCTGCGGGGATGATATCCAATCATCTTCTCTTCAAAGTAAGAATTTGTGGAAATTGCTGCTAAGGATGAGTCAATATCTGGGAAACCAATCCTATCTAAAAAGGATAAGGTTCCTGCAGTCAAGAAGAACACTTCAATCATAGGTTCCAAACATAAAAGTGTAAAAGGGATTAAGAAGAAAGATAGTTTTGGCTTGTTTTCTGCTACAGACGAGAAATTAAGGAATCATGGTATTGGAGCCACTTCAAAACCAATTCTAGAGCCTCCTCCTGAATTAAAAAGAATGGTTGATAAGCTTGTTGAATTTGTTATGAGAAATGGGAGGCAGTTTGAGGCAACAATACTTGAGCAAACAAATTAATTCTTCAAAAATGGGGGCTATGAACGGAGAAATGGGGGAAGGGAGGCTATGAATTCTTCAATATGAAATGGGGGAACGGACAAATGGGGGAAGGGAGGCTATGAATTCTTTAACATGAAATGGGGGTTATAAAATTGAAGTGATAATTAATTTAAAGTTTAATAAAATTTGGGGGCTATAAAATATAGGGTAGAATAATAAATTCTTAATTAATTGTTATTAATATTTTAAAAGATGGGCTATAAGGAGTAAAATGGGGGTTATGAATAGAACCACCCTAAAAAAAATCATGTGGTATTGCTATTTTTTTTTAGCGAAGCCGGCTGCCATACTAAGTTACTGACTTCCAAAGCTTCTCCAAGTAAAAGTTGGACAATTCATTAATTTATTTGTTATTTGGGCCTAAATATAGTATATTTTTCTATTTTTTAAAATTGCATATTATCTTTAAAATCTGTTTCATAATACAGAACTTTTCTATTTTTTCTGGAATTTCCCATGGCCAGCCAACCATCAAACGTAAAAATGACGTGGACGCCGAAAATGCCACATATACACGCCGGAAAAAAAATGATATGACAGTTATGTAGAAAATTACACTTTTTTCTTATTAAATTCTAATTTTTCAGATTTTAGACCAAACCCACTTATTTTGTATAATCGAATAGTGTCATTTACACGATTTGAATTAGGATGTGGTTCAAAATAAAATGTGGGTCAGAATCTGGATGCGGGTAAACTGGATAGTACCTAAATTTTTGTGTTTTTTTAGGCTATACATGAAAATCCCATAATTTAAGAAATTCAGTATGATTTAGATTAAGTTTCCTAGAAGGAGAAAGTTTTCATTTGATTTGTTTTTATATACGTGTAAAATTATAATGGTCAAAAGTCAAAAGAATTAAAAAGAAGCGTGGCAGTACAGATGGGAAGCGCGTAAATGACCGGGTCAACTCTGGATCAAACAAATACATACAAACACCCAGTCTTCACTGAGTCACTCACTGACTCATTGTTCCCCTTCATATTCCAATATTACCCTTCATTTTCAATATTTTCTATATTTCAAATGTTATAAATGAAATGCCTTGCTATTTATTTGGAAAAATACATTAGTTTACTATGATAATATGATTTTGTGAGTGTGCGTGTGTTGGTCAAATGGTAAGGAAATTTATTATGATAATATGATTTATTTGCCAAATGTCAAAGGTCTTGGATTCGAGTCTCATGTGGCGCCGCCTTAGTTTCTTTATTTAATAATGTTAATTTATCAAAAAATATATATAAATGATTTTGTGACAATTTTAATTCCGTAAACCACTAATATTTTATTAAAGTCCAATAAAGTATTTATTTGAATTTTAGCCCTGAAGTAATTTTTAGTGTCGCAAAACACATGCATGTAGCAATGATACTATGATAGATGACTCACACCAATTTGAACGAAAAAAACGTCTTCTCCAATAGAAATGAATGCATGGATTTAGTCTAAATGTCTAATAATGTGTTTTATTTGTGAGAGATTTAGCCGAATAATTCATTTAAATATGTACTCCCCCGTTTCAATTCAATAGGCCACAAAGCTTCGTTAAGGATATTAAGAAATGAATGATTTATAATAAAGTTAAAGATGTTAAGAAATGAATGATAAAGTAACTTTTTTAAGATATATTTATATAAAGAAAAGTAGGAGAGATAAACAAAAAGAGAGATAATTATGTGTGAGTCACAATGACATTTGATATAAATAATGAGTTATTGAGAGTATTTGTTATGCATTGACTTTCCATTCAGGAAATCGCTTATTAAAATGAGACACTCAAATAAAAAAAATAAGGATAATTGCCTGTAAATCCATAACGTTCACCTGAAATTGGTTTTTTGCTCCTAATTTAAAAACTCTACTTTCAAATCCATTCACCGATTTTTTCTTACGCCGGCATCGAAAATGTCACAGTGGCAGCCGAAATTGACACTTAGACATATTTTGTGGCCAATTTGCGTGGTCTGTGAGTGTTGGCCGGCGAAGAGGTATGTGTGTGCGTGGTCTGTGAATTTATGTGTGATTGTGAGTGTTGGTTGGAGAAGAGAGAGGCTGGAAAGGTTGAGACGATGGTGAAGATCGGATTTGGGGATTTAGTGCTTCGAGTTGCAGCGGCCATTTTTGCCTTTTAGATTTGGAGTGATTGAGAGATGGGGTTTGAGGAAGAGACGATGGCAGCGGCGAAGCCGCTGCTGTTGCCGGAATTTCAGAGAAGTGAGGTCGGAGGTTGTTGAGGAAGAAGGAGAAGTGTGGTGTCGTGCGCGTGAGCTCGTTTTGAGAGATATTGTTGAGAGAAAAGAGGGTCAACCGAGTTTGTAAAAGAGAAAGAGAAAATGGGTTGTTCAGCGGTGGCAGGGGGCGGCGCCGACGGTGGTGGCGGCGGTAGAGGGTGAGGGAGAGGGGATCGAATTAGGGTTTGAGAATGGGGGAGGTTGGGGAAAATGATGATGTGGGTTGTTTTTTTTTCTTTTCTTTTTTTAATTTTTTTTCCACATGTCAAAAAAATGTCTACGTGTCAATTCCAGCTGCCACCGTGTCATTTTCGACACTGGCGTAAGAAAAAATCGGTCACCGGATAAATTCAAGACAAAAACAAAAGGTTATGTATTTAAAAGTAGAGTTTTAAAATCAGGAGCAAAAACCAATTCCGGGTAAACGTTGTGGATTTACAGGCAATTATCCAAAAAAAATATGACCTATTAAATTGGGATGGAGGGAATATATTTTAATTTTTTTTTATTTAGAATGAAATTGACACATTCATGTTATGAGATTGAACATGAATGTGATGAGAATGGAGAATGATTGCATAAGTCAAAAAAATGCTTGTAATTTGCATAACCTGCTTGTAATGACTGTATAACGAAATTCAATTAATTAGATAAAATTTTCGCTCCCTCCAGGATTCGAACCCGGGTTAAAATTTGTTGCAGTATTATACTGTAGCTTATGCAACATTATATACTGGCTTATGCAATCATTCTCACTTTCTCACGAAAGATAGCATTCTCAGTATAACTCATTCATCCATATATATATATATATATATATATATATATATATATATATATATATATATATATATGGTTAGGTTCTATTGAGAAGTTGATTTTCCGTAAGAAATGAGATTAACGAACACATCAATAAATTCTTTGAACATACCAATATAATTGATGAACATACGAATCTATTTAATTTGTTAAAAAACACGCCACCGCCAAGGATCGAACCCCATACCAAACGCGCGTTAGTAAAAATTAATTGTCATGTTCATCAAAATGTACTACTTGTTCACACCTATTTAGATTGTTTCTCACTTCTCAACATATTTGTGCTTTTCAATTGAACATTTTCCTATATATATATATATATATATATATATATATATATATATATATATATATATATATATAGGGGCGCGCTCAAGTGAGACCCCGTACAAAATTTAAAAAATTGGTAATGAATATTACATATATACTGATGAACAAGGCAATATATACTGATGAACAATGCAGTATATACTGAAAAATAACAAAATTTAAAATATTCTGCTCCCTCCAAGATTCGAGCCCTGCAAAAAAAAAATCTCTCTCCAGATATAATATCAGCCATATGATTGATAAAATAAACGCACCAGATTGTGCCCTAAATCTCACTAAAATTAGGGGGTCTCATTGGAGCGGACCCTATATATATATATATATATATATATATATATATATATATATATATATATATATATATAGGGTTAGGTTCAATGAAAAAGGCCTAAATATAAGAGAGAAGAGAGAAGTAATCTCATCCATTGATCTTATCCAATCTAATGAACATGATTTATTCACGTCATGTTCAACGGATTTTTTCGTTGAACATTCATCAAATATTTGGGGGTTCTGGGGTTCGACCCCCCATATGTTCAACGGATTTTTTCGTTGAACATGGCATGAATAAATCATGTCCGTTAGATTAGATAAGATCAATGGATGAGATTACTTCTCTCTTCTCTATTACATTTAAGGCCTTCTTCATTGAACCTTTGCCTATATATATATATATATATATATATATGTGTGTGTGTGTGGGGGGGGGGAGCGTTTCAACGAGATCCCCTATATGTGGTGAGATCTTAAATTGATTTGTAAGTGTTGCTTTAATGTATCCTATAACTGCTATTTATCTGAAGGATGAAAATTTTTACATGTGTTCGAATTCTGGAGGAAGCGAAAATTTTATTAATTTTTTGAATAGCGTTATTCAACACTATATATCGTCTTATTCATTAGTCTCACAATCTCACGAAAAATAGCAATCTCACTAGAACCTACCCATAATCGATAGTTCGGCCCTTGTAATCGACAGTTCGGCTCGGAACTTGGATCATCGGGTTTGAGTTTGGCCAGAACCGCTATGCATTCTGACGAGCTGGATACGGTTCACCTCCTGATTGAACTGTGAATTGGGGGTTTTCGATCTCGGCAACATTATCGATTGTCATCTATATATATTGACATAAAAAATTATTTTTGAATTAAAATGAACACAAATTTGATTTATTAATTAAACTTGAATAATATATTAATATTTTATTAATTTTTTTCTTTTTTCTTTTTTCTTTTTTCTTTTTTTGAGAGGAATTAGTATTTTATTTGGTTAAATCTATAACATAGATCATCTTATGGAACTAAACCATTGTAATGATCATCATCATTACTTTAAAGGCGGCTATCATTAGATGATGATGGTACATGACTCAAACATACATCTTTGTTTAGAGGGTTAATGGTCGAAAAATAAACGAAGTTTCATCGAATTTGCATTTTGCACGTGACTTTAAAAAATAGCTTCATACTACATTATTTTTTGATTTAATTAAGATTTGCACACGGCGAGAACTCCGATTATGATTAAAGTTGACCGTCAACGACGTGGACTATTATTTAATATAGGTGGCAATATGTGTGACATTATAAATGATCTGGCAATACGTGTGTCATAAAAATAAAAAACAATGTCGTTTTTGTTTCATTACCCAAATCAGAAAAGCCTCCCCTACCGACCTCTTCCAGAGACCCTCTCTTTCTCTCCCTCTACGGATCAGCGCCGCCGCCGCCTTGACCTTCCTACACGGCTCTACCGGCCTTATTCCCCAGCAAAGCCCCTAGGTTCACGGGCAGCAAACCCTCATCTCTTTCATAGACCTCCGCTGCCCTCCCTCTTCCCCCACGATTTTTGCCGCCTCGCCCCCTGCAAACCCTCCTCTTCTTCATCGACCTCTGCCGCCCTCCCTCCCTCTTTCTCCAAGGATTTCCACTGCCTTGCCCCCTGCAAACCATCATCCTTCTTCATCGATGCGCCGCCCGCCCCCTGAAAACCCTCTTCTGCCACCCTCACTAGATTCATGTGAAGCAAGGAGACCCTAATTTCTAAGATCCGACGCAGCGGCCTAGCGGAAGTAGCGGCCCTAATTTGGGGATCTAGAGTTTTGGAGAAAAAGTGGAGGCGCCGTTTTGAGTGTTCTATTCTCACTGAGAAAGAGTCGAGAGGGCTTAGTGGCAGCGGTTCTTCGCTTGGTTAGAGGGGAGAAATCGAAGCACGAATCTGAGCGACGACCCATTTGTTATCCTCGCCGAAAATTGAGACTGAAGAGGGGAGTGGGGGTAGGTAGACATTGGGGATCTACCGAAACTTCAGTGCGGCGACGGAGGTTCATTTGCTTCTTGCCGGAACTTCAGTGGGGGCACGAAACGATAATATTTTTTTTAATATCGTTTTACATAACTGCCGGTGCGTCCACGTCTGCAAATTTCGGGAGACACGTCACAAAGGATTTATGTAATGGTCAACGCATGTGCACATCTATATCTATATCTATATGAAACATCAGTTTTTGTTCCCGCCAATTTTTCTATTTCCTCCATTATGCATTGTTTCCACATTTTCTCTCTCCTCTCTCTATCACACGTTTTGTTTTTTTCACTATTTTTTCATACAATTTCTCTCTCTTCTACTCTCTCTTTCATACTTGAGTGATTTTCTTAAAAAAAATTAAAATTGATATATGAAAAGATATTCTATATGTATCTTAAATTAAAAATAATGACAAGATCTTTAATTTGGTATAAAAATCATAAAATATGAATTTGAAACAAATAAGTTATTATAATTAAAAAATTTATGATAATTATTTTTCTCTCTCTTCTTTCTTTTTCTCTATTCTTTTATATTTTTATCTCTTCCTTTTTTGCACTATTATTATTGTTGTTATTATATCGTAATTGTTTTATTGTAATTTAATAATTGTTGTTATTATATATATATTTTTTCTCTCTCTCTTTACTACAAAAAATCTTTTATCTTTCCTCTTTTGATAAAAAAATTAATTTAGAATGAATAAGTTATGATTATTTAAAGTTTTAAAATATACTTAGTATTTTGTTCTTTCCTCTCTATTTTAATGAGTGTTAATTTTCTCTTTAATGACATGTTTACTTTTTTTCTATTATATTAATTTAATTATTTTTTTTCTTTTTTGTATTTTTAGATAAAAATAAGTAAATATCAGGTGTTTGTGTTTACATATATTTTTTAAATTATAATAGTTTAAATGTAATAGAGGTGAAGGAATATTTATTGGTTCATTTTATAACTCTTTTTTAAAAATAATTTTTTTGTATTAATGTTAATATAACTTTGTAGATGAAATTAGTATATATATTAAAACATATAATTTCAAATATTTTTTTATATTTGTGAATTATTTATTTATTATGATGCATCATACTTTATAATTATAATAAAGTATAATGCTAATTTTTATTATCAAATAATTATTAATTATTTAATAACTATAATTGTCATTACACTTTATACGTTGAAAATTAAAAATTTTCAAATCCATAATTTTATTGAGTAATTGATGTCGTTTAATTTCGATACTCGCTGTGCATCACACAGGAGATCGTTCTAGTTTCAATTAAATCAAAAGATGATGTATTTGTCACGACCGGTCCTAATTAAGGATAATTAAGCCGGGAAACTGTGACTAATGGAGGGATATTAGAAGCGGGGTAGAAAGGGGATAATTAAACAAAGAAGAATCACATTTCATAATTTAACAAAAGGAATATTTATAATATAACAGAAGTTTAGTCGTATAGACTCAAATAACTAATAAGTTCAGATATCTCTGACTTAGCCAAATAAACATAAAACTTCTGAGTACGCAGCGGAATAAGGTTCTGATTACATGTATGAAGACATGTAATCCCTAGAGTTCATTAATACATAATAAGACAAAAGAATCCCGCTCGTCACTTCATCACCATCGGCAGCTGCTCAACCTGCACATTTAGAAATATATGCAGGGCTGAGTACAAAAGTACTCAGTGGGCACATATGCCTACTATGAAATATAACATGCTTCGTAAAGTTGTAAATTGTCATGCCATCATAAACAGTACAGCAAGGGAGTTTTTCACTAAAAAGGCCCAAGCTTACTAAATTCATTTGTGATTCTTAAAGTTCGTCTGCAGACTAAGTTCTCTTGTAATCTATCATATCTGGAACTGTGTGCCGGAGAGGTGGCCACCTCTCACGGACACTTGACCGGCCAACCCGCTAGATGACTCACGGTCACTGGTGTACACTAGCCCTGGCAGGATAGCTATCAACTGCTCAGGACCCGAATTCGATTGCATAATAACTGGCAAAGCCACATCAGATAGATATCATACCAAACATTGAAACATTTATGGCAAGACAACAATTGAAATAATTTTCAGTTCAAAGATTTTGCAATGAAATAACTGTTCAACCATAACATTAAACTCATTTGATATATATGAAAGTAATGCCCACCTCATAGCAAAGCTTTGCTACAGATTAATGACTCCTTGACGAGCTCTTATTCTTGCGCTCGACCTTTAATCCGAGAAAATAACGTAAGACTTTAAATCGAGGGAAAATTCTCAATTAAATGAGAATGCGTAATTTAACTATGCATGAATCTCGTATGCATGAACTATTATTCTGAGATAATAATTAGGGAATTTCTATTGTTAATCCAGGCTATCGGATTTAATCAAAAGCTAAGTCTCATCTCATGAAGCCGGATAATTAATAAAAATTAATCCGTTCTCTTAGGGTGTCCTAATCCGCCAATTAAATAAATCTCGCTTGATATAGCCGAATAAAAAGACAGTTAAACTGAACATTCGACATATGATCACGTAAGAATTAATCAGGCTTAACGAATATGAATGGAAATAATAATATAATTTCAAATAATTCATCGGCTCAAGTAATTAAATAAATCTTGGCCCAAATAAATAAATAATTTGATTAGCTGGCTCAATTAAATAAATCAAACGAGGCCCAACGAAAATAATATAACAGCCCAATTAAAATAAAATAGATGGGCTTTAATTTAAATAAATTCGGCCCAATTAAATAATGTACTAAAAGCCCATCTGAGTAAAATAAATAAGGCCCAACTGAAATAGAATAACTAAGGCCCAACTGAAATGATACAGCAGCCCAAATATGTGAATCATTAAAGGCCCATATAATAAATTCAGAGGCCCAATTAATAATTAAAATCGGCCCATAAATAAATCAAGGCCCAATTTATAATTAACATCAGCTCATTTATTAAAATAAATAGAGCCCAAACATTTGGCCCAATTCAATTAAAATAGAAGCCCAAATTAAGATAAGAGCCCATCTCACACACACTCTCGGTTCTCTATTTTTCCTAACAAATCACGCACACACACAAAAGAACGCACACCTCTCTCTCTCACCCAAAACAGTCAAGCTCTCTCTCTCTATTTCTCCCTCTCGCTCCAGCCGAGGCGCCGACCGCTGCTGCTCCGCAATCTGGCGAGTCGACGCTTCGTCGCTTCTCCTTGTCAACGTTAATCCCTCAACGTCCTTCTTATCCTCTCCGAAACAGAGCTGTCACTCTCTCTCTCAAAATCAGTCGAGAACTCTCCTCTGAGGGGCTCGCCGCCGCGGCTCCGAAATCCGGCGAGTGGCTGGCGACCGTCTTCGTCAACTACACCGCTGTCTCTGCAAATCCGGCGGCACCCGCTGTTACCTCCGATCTATTTTCCCCTCTTCGTCTGGAGTTCGTTCAAGGCGGGGAGAGCGAGCCCTAATTCACAAATTGAAGGTCGCCGTCGTCGCTGCAACCGGTGTCCGGCGAACGGCCATCGTCTCCGAGCGGCGTTGTCCAAGTCGCTGCTGATATCTCTCAAAATCAGGGAAGTGATTTGAGCCCTAATCTTCCTTCCTCAATTTGAGTTCTAGCTTTCCTTGTCGCCGAGAATCTGCCGCAGCTGTCACACGATTTCCGCCGAGCCCCGACACCGCTGCTGCTACTGGAAGGCCGGCTTCGCCGTTGCTATCGCTGTTCCCGGCATTGCTCCGATTTCTGGAGTCGGTCAGCTTCTTCCCCTCTAGCTGGTTAACGCCGTAGCTGTCGCCTTCAAGTCTCGCTAGCACCTTTGCCGCCGCCGCCGGGTTCTAGAATCGGCGAGATCTCCGTGCTCTCCTCACTGTGTTCGTCCGGCAGGTAGCAAGCCAGAGGCTGCCACCGCCAAGGACAGTCGCCCTCCTCTTTCTCCGGCAGTTAGGCTCGGCAGTTGCTTGGGCAGTCGGCCCATTTTTTCCCAAAGCTAAGTTCTCTAGTCTCGTTTATTTCTATTACGCAAATGTTGACGAGTATGCGAACTGAATATTGAAACATCAATGTTGGGACTAAGTCTGTGTTCGATTAAGAGCTAAGGTGTTCTCTTTCTTTTTGTCTGTGAAGCAATACTGATGCTATGGGATTTTACATGAATGAATTGATCATGCTCTGATACAAATGCTTGATAGAATAAATGTTCAAAATAGAATAATACCTTGAATGTTCGAACTGATTGGTTGGTGATTTGTTGCTGAGTTATATGAACTGGAATGGCTGAAATAATTTAACAGTTTTGCTCTTCAATAAGCGCAGGTGATGCTAAAGAATAAGGTGGAAGAAATGTAGCCAAAGTTTACCTTGAAGTGGCAGAGTACCGGATGAAGGTCCCTGCTTCTCCAAAAGCTTCTAAGTGTAAAAATGAGGAGAGTGGTGAATTGAGACTGCAGTGTGAGGTTAAAGGAGAAGCTGTTGCTAGGCACTTGAGTGTGTTGGAGAAATTGTTGTAGTGGGTCGACAAATTGTAATGCTTGACAAAATGTAGTGTTTGACAAGATGTAGTGGAAAGAAAAAGAGAAGAAAAAGAAATAATAAAAAAAAACAATGTAGAGGAGAATTATTGATGTATTTTCTCTGTCTCCGTGATTCTGTAACTGTAATAAAATACTGGCTTCGATTCTGCTTGATATTGTATTTACATAAATCTCGATTTCGACATGTGATATATCCCTAAAATCGATAAGTTATAAAATGAATCTAAATTAAATCCGTAGATTTAATTTGTTCGTTGTTCTGATATTTAAATTAAATCCGCAGATTTAATTAACTTCTTGAGTCGGAAATAATTCACGACCTGAGTAAAAATAAAATCATATTCCATCTCGCTTAAATAAATAACGTGACTTTGCTAAGTCAGTTATAACTCTGAAATAATATCATTGTCTGCTTTAACAATATAAATTCAGGATCATAAGCTGAATTCATATCAGGATAATAATCGTTTTCATTCACTGATGAACAAAAATAAACGCTCATTACTGGATTTAAAATATATAAAAGAGCGGGTCACTACATACTACCCCTCTTAACAAAAATTTCGTCCCGAAATTTGCATATTTCTTCTAAAACAGTTCGGGGTATTTATCCTTCATTTTGTCTTCAAGCTCCCACGTGGCTTCCTCTTGTCCGTGGTGTCTCCATAAGACTTTCACTGATGTGATTGCCTTATTCCTGAGTTGTTGTACTTTTCGATCTAGAATGGCCTCTGGTCTCTCTTCATAACTCAAGTCTGGGCAAAGGATCATCTCTTCTTGGTGGATTATGTGCTTTGGATCGAAAACGTATTTTCTGAGTTGTGATACGTGGAAAACATTGTGAACATTTCCAAAACTTGGCGGTAATGCCAACCTATAGGCTACTGGGCCTATTCTTTCCAAAATCTTATAAGGTCCTACGAATCGGGGCCTAAGTTTTCCCTTGACACCAAACCTAGTTATCCCCTTGGTAGGAGATACCTTTAGGAAGACCTTGTCTCCTATTTCAAAACGTAACTCAGTTCGACGTGCATTAGCGTAAGATTTCTGTCTATCTTGTGCCTCTTTTATTCGCCCTCTGATCTGGCGGACTATCTCAACCATCTCATTGACCATGTCTGGTCCTAAAATTTTTCTCTCACCCACTTCATCCCAGTAAAGCGGTGATCTACATTTTTCTTCCATATAATGTCTCATATGGTGCCATATCGATAGTCGCCTGGTAACTGTTATTATAGGCAAATTCAATCAACGGCAGCACTACTTCCCAACTTCCACCTCTGTCTAACACCACTGTTCTCAACATATCTTCGAGGGTCTGAATTGTCCTTTCAGACTGCCCATCTGTCTGCGGATGAAAGGCTGTACTGAAATTTAGCCTCGTGTCTAACTCCTTCTGTAAGCTCATCCAAAATCTAGAAGTAAATTTTGAGTCTCGGTCTGAAGTGATCGACATGGGTACACCGTGTAAGCGTACAATCTCTCGAACATATAACTGAGCTAGCTTGTCTGACCCGTGTGTGATCGGTATTGGTATAAAATGAGCACATTTTGTGAGTCGATCCACTATTACCCAAATGGCAGTGTTTCCTCTCTTTGTTTTGGGCAAACTGGTCACAAAATCCATTGCGATGTGCTCCCACTTCCATTCTGGAATTTCCAACGGTTGTAGTTTTCCATATGGCCTTTGGTGTAAGGCCTTCACCTGTTGGCATGCCAGGCATTTCTCCACAAATGACGCTATGTCTCTCTTCATACCTTCCCACCAAAAGTGTTTCTTTAGGTCCTGATACATCTTAGTACTCCCAGGGTGGGCAGTATAAGGGGTATCGTGAGCCTCACTCATGATTTGATCCTTAAGCTCATCATCGTGGGGGATGCATATCCTTCCCTCAAAGAAGATAGCATTATCCGATGCTTCTTGATAATTCTTGACGCCTCCTTTCCTTACCGCTTCCCGTAGTTTTTCCATCTTTTCGTCTTTTCTTTGTGCTTCTACGATCATCTTCCTCAAGTTAGGTACCGTTGCCACAACGCTTGCTATCGTCCCTGGTGGTTTAACCACTTCTATGCTCATTTTGCTAAATTCCTTTATGAGCACCATCTCTCGAGTGATGAGAGTTCCCAATTTAGATTGAGTCTTACGACTCAATGCATCAGCCACTACGTTGGCCTTGCCTGGGTGGTAGTTAATACCACAATCATAATCTTTCACTAGTTCGAGTCATCTTCTCTGTCTCATGTTGAGGTCCTTTTGCTCGAAAAAGTATTTCAAGCTTTTGTGGTCTGTGAATATCTCGCACCTAACTCCATATAGGTGGTGTCTCCAAATCTTTAGTGCGTGCACTACTGCAGCTAACTCCAGATCATGAGTCGGGTAATTCAGTTCATGTGGCCTAAGCTGTCGTGACGCATATGCTATCACTCTTCCTTCTTGCATCAGCACGCAACCAAGTCCATTTTTGGACGCGTCTGTGTAGATCACGTATTCCTTATCAGCTGTTGGGACGGCTAACACTGGTGCCGTAGTCAACTTTTCCTTGAGTTCTTGGAAGCTCTTCTCGCACTCCTCTGTCCAAGAAAATTTTATTCCCTTCCTGAGTAGTTGCGTCATTGGCCTTGCAATTTTGGAAAATCCTTCCATAAACCTCCTATAGTAACCTGCCAATCCTAAGAAACTTCTTATCTCATTAGGGTTAGTAGGCGATTTCCATTCGCGCACTGCTTGCACTTTTTCAGGGTCCACTTTAATCCCTTCTGATGATACAATATGTCCTAAAAACGTGACTTCGCTGAGCCAAAACTCACACTTGCTGAATTTGGCATAAAGGCGCTCTGTCCTTAACGTTTCTAGAACAATTCTCAGATGTTCCTCATGGTCTTTATCGTTCTTCGAGTAGATCAGGATGTCATCTATGAATACCAAGACAAATTTGTCTAAATACGGATGGAACACTCGATTCATGAGGTCCATGAACACGGCCGGCGCATTAGTTAGCCCGAATGGCACAACTACAAATTCGTAGTGGCCATACCTAGTTCGAAATGCCGTCTTAGGTACGTCTTCTGGTCGAATCTTCAGCTGGTGATAACCAGACCGCAAATCAATCTTCGAGAACACGCTTGCTCCCTTGAGCTGGTCAAAGAGGTCATCTATCCTTGGTAAAGGATATTTATTCTTCAGTGTCACTTTGTTCAGTTCCCTATAGTCTATGCACATTCGCAATGTGCCATTCTTTTTCTTTACGAAAAGTACGGGTGCACCCTAAGGTGATACACTTGGCCTAATGAATCCAAGTTCCAAAAGTTCTTGCAGTTGTATCTTGAGTTCTTCCAACTCTTTAGGAGCCATCCGGTACGGTGCCTTTGAAATGGGAGCTGCCCCGGGCTCCAAATCAATGGTAAACTCAATTGGTCTGTCCGGTGGTAGCCCTGGCAGAATCTCTGGAAATACATCTGAAAAGTCCCGTACAATTGCTACATCTTTTATGCTCTTTTCAGTACCCAGTTCTCCGTGCAAGTATACGAGGTAAGCTGGGTATCCCTTTTTCATCATTTTTGTTGCTTGTAGGGCGGAGATGATTATCTTTCTTCTCCCCATACTAATTCCGTGGAAATGTGACGGCTCCCTTCCTGGGGGTTGAAACGATATCCGTCTTTCGTTACAAAGGATGGTGGCATAGTTCTCGGCTAGCCAGTCCATTCCTAGGATTATGTCCACATCTCCCATTGGTATAACATACGAGTTGTTCACTACAATCTTGAGTGACCCTATGTTCAGTTCTAGGTTCAAGCACACATGATCTACTGTCGTCATCCCTCCTATAAGTGATGATATACTCAACTCCTGGTCAGCTCTTTCCATTTTAAGTTTAATGTATCAACACATGTACTTGAAATGAAAGTATGCGATGCACCCGTATCAAATAGAAGTACAACAGGAGTATTGAGTAGCATGCCCATACCTGCCAGGTTTCCCTAGTTGTTCTCGGGCTGCTTCTGCCTCATAGCATAAGCTCTAGCATGACGAGGCTTTTCACGTTGTTTCTGTTGTCGCTGCTGTTGTTGGCGGGCCTGTTGCTGATACAGTTGTTGAGGTTGTGGTTGGTACTGTAGCTGTTGGTGCTGCTGTGGCTGCTGATACTGTGGTTGCTGCCTTGGATATGGTTGGGGCAAAGCTTGAATTGCTCGCAGAGGTGGAACCTGGATAGGTGGGTTTGGTCTTGAACCCGTTCCATGTTGCTTATTCGGGCACCGGTCTGCATAGTGCCCCTTCTGGTTACAGATATAGCAACTATCACTGCCGGCCTTACAGATTCTCACATGATTTTTGTTACATTTGGGGCAATGTGGGGCTCTCTGTTGGTTATTTCCCATCTGTTTCGGTGCACTCTGGCCTCCATAGCCCTGTGACTGGAAGACCCGTCCCTGCCATGGCCTCTTCTCGCCTTGGTTCGGGTTACTGTTGTCCCATCTCCTCTTTCCTCTAAAATTCTGATTATGATTTTGATCATGTGAAGGTGCTGGCGTAGGTACAGTTGCAGGTCTTTCTCCTGGCATGGCTGCCTCAATGTCTAACGCTCGGCTGAGCGACTCAGTGTAAGACAATCCTCCGTGGCTTGCCAAAGCCATCCTAATTTCGTGCCTCAGACCGGCACAAAACTTTTCAGCCATCTTCTCATCTGTGTCTACTTGTTCCGGCGCATATCTAGACATATCGCAGAACATCCTGTCGTATTGAGTTACCGACATCTTCCCTTGTTTTAGATTGTAAAATTCAGCTTCCTTCTTCTTGCGGTAGCTCTTGGGTATATACTTGTCATATATACCGACTTTGAATTGTTCCCAAGTCAGGTTTTCTAACTGCTCTGCTGTCATTGTTTTCATCCTTGCTTCCCACCAGAAATCAGCTGACCCAGTCAACTGAAAGGACATACAAGTCAGACGTTCTTGGTCGGTGAAACGCAGGAAGTTGAAAATGCGTTCAATAGCGCGAACCCAAGTTTCAGCTTCTGCCGGGTCTCCTGTCCCGTTGAAGGTAGGTGGGTTCTGTCGCAAGAATAATTCTTCAATCCGTCGTTCTGGCTGAACAGGTGGTTGAACTATTTCTGGTTCTGGTTCTGGCCCTGTTTCTGGGTCTCTTCTTTCATTTCGGGGAATCCTGCCCCCTCCTCTTAGTCGTCCTCGTTTTGGCGGCATTCTATTAGGTCAAAACACAAGTTCTCAGTGCATTAAAGCACAATAAGGACATACTATCATTTCTATAGTTACTCCTTAACTCATCGAGTTCTGCTCCTACTAAAACTTGAGCGAACATATAAATAAAACATAGCGGAACGACTTGCCGCGAAAAACCAATAAGGTCACCATATATAACATAGGGAAAATTGCCTCAATGAGGACTTTACATCATCATAAAAGTCTAGATTCAAAGACCTATCTAAGTACCACACATGATAAACTGGCTACCTAGCGAAGCCATCACAAAAAGTACTCAGTCACGGAACGCCCAAGGTTTCGCGTCTCCGTACTAATACTAGTCAAAATAACTAAGCCATCATAGGGGCATACAAAAGCATCGAAATGATCATCGTTTTCGAAATATACAAATAAGATCCTACTAAATGCACAAGAGATTGTTTGTATGCATTACGTGCTTGACCCTTGGGTTGATGCATACGTGTTTGACTGATTTAATCTGATGAGTATCTGTTTGTCCTTGGGTCACAAAAAAAATCTACCAACAGCTAGTAGATCGCAATGATTCAAATTAAAAATGGCAATTAGGCAAAGTGTTTCAATAATTTGCCAAATAATTGAAAATGAATAACCATAGGATAGAAATGAATTGACTGTAAGGTCGAAACGAAATGACCTAATAGTCTGAACCCGTTTGGCTTTTCAGATGAAGGTTTAAAATATATAGGTTTAAAGACCCATATATGACGACTACTGAGATTTTGGCTATGTGGACTGGCCAGGTCCGACACAACTACTTCTCAGTCATTCGGAAATACTTTTCCGAACTTGGCAACTCTTGTTCCTTGGCTGCAAAAGGTATATTTGGTCTAAAATCACCACTTTCTTCTTAATATCTTGAACATGTCCTTGAGAATATTCTAGAGCTTCTCAAACTTGGAGTCTACCTCCTAGTTTAATGCAATCCTTAAACATCTTCTATAGGCGAAATAAGGTAGGCTCGACCTTACTCAACAATGTTCCTCTATATGATCTTAAAGTAGTACTTCTAGTACTTAGTGTTTCTTCACATAGCGCTTGAAATGTAACCATATAATTTGAAGCACTCTTTCATTTTATTGCAAAAACCTTTTGAATCATCACGCATTCAATAAGGAAATAGCTTTTGCTCATCTGAGCACCTTTATAGGGTATGTGTCTCCATGTGTAATGCTAAGTCATAGAATGACCTTAGTCAATGCTCTCATTGCGGTTACCAGACTAAATGCATAATCCAAGACGTTCTAACTGAGGCGATGTCCTCGATAGGTTAAGGTATATATATTTATCTTGAGTATATCCTTAGGGTCTCATTAGAATCTTAATTCTTTTGTTTCAACATTGATCCACTGTCGGCGCTTCTAGCTATTATTAAACTCTAAACCATCTTCGAGAACTTCTCTCGTCTTACACACTTGCGTAAACTTTTATGATCAATCATAATGGTCGGTAACTACTAGTACCCATATCACATCTCGTCTTTCAAATTCGTAGTAGGTGATCGTAATCAATAGGGATTCTCAGTCATGTTCTTATCTATTGAGATAGGTACTGTAAGTAGAATGGTTCCGAATATCTGAAACTATAAGTTGATAGCTTTAATCGTAATATTATAACATCATATACAAAGCATTTTGACCCCTCGTAAGTCTAACTCTGAAGTTCATACATGAATCATGAAGGTTATCCTCAAGCCATAGCTAGTGATAATCGAGGCTAGAAGCGAGTCTCAGCTTATTAAGAATTAGCTAACTGATTACATCAGTCGCACTCATCACTTATAATCAATATTGTACTTAAACTATCATCGAAGGCAATAGTCGGTTAGGTGTTCCGTCTCGCGTGAACAATCTGAATGAAGAACTATGCCTGCTTCAGTGATTCGTGCGTGGCACTCTGCTTGCACTGCTTTCATTGGATTCTCTTCCTCTTTCTTAGCTCTTCAACATGGCTATAGTGAAATATAACTGAGTTTCTAGCTTCTATTGTTCTTCTCGTAACAGTGATCATGCATTCTTAACGCATCTAAGTTCATTGAGATATCTAATCAATCAATAAAGCATAAAACTTGAATGTAAGCATCAGTACATTCATATAGAACGTGAAATACTTCTCAATGTATTAAAATCATTACCACCTTCTTTCTTGCTGAGCATGACGATGTGATGAAGTGATGAGCTTTGGTCGGCTGACTCTTTCATACTAGTGATCATACTAGAAAAATTTATTAACTCTAGGGTTCAGAGCAAATGAACTGCTCTGATACCACTCTGTCACGACCGGTCCTAATTAAGGATAATTAAGCCGGGAAACCGTGACTAATGGAGGGATATTAGAAGCGGGGTAGAAAGGGGATAATTAAACAAAGAAGAATCACATTTCATAATTTAACAAAAGGAATATTTATAATATAACAGAAGTTTAGTCGTATAGACTCAAATAACTAATAAGTTCAGATATCTCTGACTTAGCCAAATAAACATAAAACTTCTGAGTACGCAGCGGAATAAGGTTCTGATTACATGTATGAAGACATGTAATCCCTAGAGTTCATTAATACATAATAAGACAAAAGAATCCCGCTCGTCACTTCATCACCATCGGCAGCTGCTCAACCTGCACATTTAGAAATATATGCAGGGCTGAGTACAAAAGTACTCAGTGGGCACATATGCCTACTATGAAATATAACATGCTTCGTAAAGTTGTAAATTGTCATGCCATCATAAACAGTACAGCAAGGGAGTTTTTCACTAAAAAGGCCCAAGCTTACTAAATTCATTTGTGATTCTTAAAGTTCGTCTGCAGACTAAGTTCTCTTGTAATCTATCATATCTGGAACTGTGTGCCGGAGAGGTGGCCACCTCTCACGGACACTTGACCGGCCAACCCGCTAGATGACTCACGGTCACTGGTGTACACTAGCCCTGGCAGGATAGCTATCAACTGCTCAGGACCCGAATTCGATTGCATAATAACTGGCAAAGCCACATCAGATAGATATCATACCAAACATTGAAACATTTATGGCAAGACAACAATTGAAATAATTTTCAGTTCAAAGATTTTGCAATGAAATAACTGTTCAACCATAACATTAAACTCATTTGATATATATGAAAGTAATGCCCACCTCATAGCAAAGCTTTGCTACAGATTAATGACTCCTTGACGAGCTCTTATTCTTGCGCTCGACCTTTAATCCGAGAAAATAACGTAAGACTTTAAATCGAGGGAAAATTCTCAATTAAATGAGAATGCGTAATTTAACTATGCATGAATCTCGTATGCATGAACTATTATTCTGAGATAATAATTAGGGAATTTCTATTGTTAATCCAGGCTATCGGATTTAATCAAAAGCTAAGTCTCATCTCATGAAGCCGGATAATTAATAAAAATTAATCCGTTCTCTTAGGGTGTCCTAATCCGCCAATTAAATAAATCTCGCTTGATATAGCCGAATAAAAAGACAGTTAAACTGAACATTCGACATATGATCACGTAAGAATTAATCAGGCTTAACGAATATGAATGGAAATAATAATATAATTTCAAATAATTCATCGGCTCAAGTAATTAAATAAATCTTGGCCCAAATAAATAAATAATTTGATTAGCTGGCTCAATTAAATAAATCAAACGAGGCCCAACGAAAATAATATAACAGCCCAATTAAAATAAAATAGATGGGCTTTAATTTAAATAAATTCGGCCCAATTAAATAATGTACTAAAAGCCCATCTGAGTAAAATAAATAAGGCCCAACTGAAATAGAATAACTAAGGCCCAACTGAAATGATACAGCAGCCCAAATATGTGAATCATTAAAGGCCCATATAATAAATTCAGAGGCCCAATTAATAATTAAAATCGGCCCATAAATAAATCAAGGCCCAATTTATAATTAACATCAGCTCATTTATTAAAATAAATAGAGCCCAAACATTTGGCCCAATTCAATTAAAATAGAAGCCCAAATTAAGATAAGAGCCCATCTCACACACACTCTCGGTTCTCTATTTTTCCTAACAAATCACGCACACACACAAAAGAACGCACACCTCTCTCTCTCACCCAAAACAGTCAAGCTCTCTCTCTCTATTTCTCCCTCTCGCTCCAGCCGAGGCGCCGACCGCTGCTGCTCCGCAATCCGGTGAGTCGACGCTTCGTCGCTTCTCCTTGTCAACGTTAATCCCTCAACGTCCTTCTTATCCACTCCGAAACAGAGCTGTCACTCTCTCTCTCAAAATCAGTCGAGAACTCTCCTCTGAGGGGCTCGCCGCCGCGGCTCCGAAATCCGGCGAGTGGCTGGCGACCGTCTTCGTCAACTACACCGCTGTCTCTGCAAATCCGGCGGCACCCGCTGTTACCTCCGATCTATTTTCCCCTCTTCGTCTGGAGTTCGTTCAAGGCGGGGAGAGCGAGCCCTAATTCACAAATTGAAGGTCGCCGTCGTCGCTGCAACCGGTGTCCAGCGAACGGCCATCGTCTCCGAGCGGCGTTGTCCAAGTCGCTGCTGATATCTCTCAAAATCAGGGAAGTGATTTGAGCCCTAATCTTCCTTCCTCAATTTGAGTTCTAGCTTTCCTTGTCGCCGAGAATCTGCCGCAGCTGTCACACGATTTCCGCCGAGCCCCGACACCGCTGCTGCTACTGGAAGGCCGGCTTCGCCGTTGCTATCGCTGTTCCCGGCGTTGCTCCGATTTCTGGAGTCGGTCAGCTTCTTCCCCTCTAGCTGGTTAACGCCGTAGCTGTCGCCTTCAAGTCTCGCTAGCACCTTTGCCGCCGCCGCCGGGTTCTAGAATCGGCGAGATCTCCGTGCTCTCCTCACTGTGTTCGTCCGGCAGGTAGCAAGCCAGAGGCTGCCACCGCCAAGGACAGTCGCCCTCCTCTTTCTCCGGCAGTTAGGCTCGGCAGTTGCTTGGGCAGTCGGCCCATTTTTTCCCAAAGCTAAGTTCTCTAGTCTCGTTTATTTCTATTACGCGAATGTTGACGAGTATGCGAACTGAATATTGAAACATCAATGTTGGGACTAAGTTTGTGTTCGATTAAGAGCTAAGGTGTTCTCTTTTTTTTTTGTCTGTGAAGCAATACTGATGCTATGGGATTTTACATGAATGAATTGATCATGCTCTGATACAAATGCTTGATAGAATAGATGTTCAAAATAGAATAATACCTTGAATGTTCGAACTGATTGGTTGGTGATTTGTTGCTGAGTTATATGAACTGGAATGGCTGAAATAATTTAACAGTTTTGCTCTTCAATAAGCGCAGGTGATGCTAAAGAATAAGGTGGAAGAAATGTAGCCAAAGTTTACCTTGAAGTGGCAGAGTACCGGATGAAGGTCCCTGCTTCTCCAAAAGCTTCTAAGTGTAAAAATGAGGAGAGTGGTGAATTGAGACTGCAGTGTGAGGTTAAAGGAGAAGCTGTTGCTAGGCACTTGAGTGTGTTGGAGAAATTGTTGTAGTGGGTCGACAAATTGTAATGCTTGACAAAATGTAGTGTTTGACAAGATGTAGTGGAAAGAAAAAGAGAAGAAAAAGAAATAATAAAAAAAAACAATGTAGAGGAGAATTATTGATGTATTTTCTCTGTCTCCGTGATTCTGTAACTGTAATAAAATACTGGCTTCGATTCTGCTTGATATTGTATTTACATAAATCTCGATTTCGACATGTGATATATCCCTAAAATCGATAAGTTATAAAATGAATCTAAATTAAATCCGTAGATTTAATTTGTTCGTTGTTCTGATATTTAAATTAAATCCGCAGATTTAATTAACTTCTTGAGTCGGAAATAATTCACGACCTGAGTAAAAATAAAATCATATTCCATCTCGCTTAAATAAATAACGTGACTTTGCTAAGTCAGTTATAACTCTGAAATAATATCATTGTCTGCTTTAACAATATAAATTCAGGATCATAAGCTGAATTCATATCAGGATAATAATCGTTTTCATTCACTGATGAACAAAAATAAACGCTCATTACTGGATTTAAAATATATAAAAGAGCGGGTCACTACAGTATTGTAGAACTATTTTTTAAGGTCATGTGCAAAATACAAATTCGGTGAAATTTCGTGTATTTTTCGGTCATTAACCCTTGTTTTGAAGAAAAGATATGTGAAGTGTTTCCAGAATTGGAAGATAAAAAAATATGCACAAAGATTATTAAAGATAGCAAAAAACAAGTTGAGCTTGTTACTTTATAGGAGTATCTTGTTGAGGAAAAAGTTAAGCTTGTTATTCGAAAATGTGATTGGAAGTATTGGCAAAGCAGCACATAGAAAAAAGCAATTGGAAAAAGTGCTGCTTATTTTAAATGGCAATGTAGGGGAGGGACATTTCGGTAAAGTCGTTTGGGGCAGTGTGGAGCCAAATCATCTTTTTTCTATTGGAATTTTCTTCCAATCCAATCATATTTGAATATCGTTTCAAAACAAATTCTTTTTTTTTTTTTTAATTATTTTTGACCGACTTTTACGAAATTCTTAAATTATTACATACTCTACTGATTTGCCTTGACATTATAAGCTAAGAAACGTTACGATCACAAGTTCACAACCCAGTCCCAGTGTCTCTGTCCTACTCTCTTGTTGCACCATATCTTGATAAATTTCATTTCATCACAATACGCATTCCGGCGACCCAGGCCAGATTCCGGTGAGTTTTTCCATCCGCCGCCGGCCCATTTGGTTTTTGTAGCCGTTGTTTGGCTCATGAGGGAAATGGAGTGAAAGCACTGCATAAAAATCCAATCTTGGCTATTAGTCTTTTTTGTTTTGAACCATTGAACTCCAAATGCGAATCTGGTGAAACTGGGTTTAGGAAAAATGGGTTCTTGTCTCAGTGTTGAAGGAGAAGAACATCAGCAAATAGAGAACAATTCTTTTTGTGGAAAACCCGGTACTGTTTATATACTGACATTCTTTCTGATATTTGTTGTTTATTATGGTCATTGATTTGAGATTCTTTCTTTTCATCGTCTCTGTTTGTGTGTGTGTGTGTGTGTGTGTGTGTGTTTGCGAAGTTTGAATGTAAAGACTGAGTGAAGTTTGCATTCTCTTTTTGGCAACAGTTTGGAGTTAATTAGCCTGAGAAGTTTTGCTTTCCTTTGAATTAAATATTGGACAGCACCTTTTTGCTATTGCTCACATTGCATTGCATCTTAACCTGCTTCTTGCAAGGATAGCAAGTAAATGGAAATAGAAACTCCAGTTGACTCATCAATTTCTGCAAATGGTTTTAGTTATAGAATGTTCACAAATCAGTACGAAAGCAGTATTCTAGACTTCTCTAAGGTTTTATTTATGGCAAGTGAATGAGTAGATGCATATTCTTGTAGCCCAACTGTTGATACATATACAAGAATAGTTTTATGATGGCCGTGTGGACTTCTTCTGTTATCATTTCTAGGTATCTATGCGGATTCCAAATCTCCGGTGAAATCGAGCTCTGTGAGTTCAAACACTTTTGTGATAATCCCCAGAAATGTAAAGGATCTACGTCTAAGTCCTGGGAGTGGTGATCTTGATATCTTCACATATGAGGAGATGAAGCTGGCCACAAAGCATTTCCGGCCAGATCAGGTTCTCGGTGAGGGTGGATTTGGTATGGTCTACAAAGGAATTATAGACGAGAGCGTGAGGCCTGGTTACAAGACGACTCAGATTGCCGTTAAAGTGCTTGATCCTGAGAGTGTACAGGGGGACCGAGAATGGCTGGTTAGTTTCTGTGATAATAACCTAAATTAGAAGTAAATATAAGTTTTTCTCGAGCAAGATAAACTTTATGCTCAGCAGTAGATGGAATTTAAGTCTGGAGAAAACTTTTACTTTTTACCTTCCTAAGTCAAGTGATAGATGATTTGTCAAAACAAAATTTGGAAATTTTATCTGAAGTGTTTTCAACTTCTTTATATATTGTCAATTATTTTGTTCAGATACACACAAGTGCACTGTTATGCTAGCATGGTGCCTCTTTTATCCTTCTAATTGAAAGTCATGTTGCTTGACTTGTTCTAGTTTATCGAGTTTGAGTTGCATATTTGATACAAGCTATGTTTGTCAAAAAAAAAAAAAGGATAAGTGACTGGATGGCTGCACCCATCTCTACTGCTTTTGCTGCCTCGAATCTAAAAAATCTATTCAGTGGAACTTTTTTCTAATTCATTAAATGTAGAGAAGGTAGTTATCGCTGAATGTGTAGGTTGTCCTTTGCAGGCAGAAGTCAACTATTTAGGCCAACTCCGACATCCTAATTTGGTGAAACTTATTGGCTACAGCTGCGAGGATGACCATAGGCTTTTGGTCTATGAATATATGGCATCTGGGAGCCTCGAGAAACACCTTTTCTTTAGTAAGTGGTAGTAGTGGGAAATTGTTTCAGCTGAGAGTGACTTTACATTCTTTCACTCATTTACTCGTGTAGCAATCACCTGATATGGAAAACTGAGGTTTCAAGGTTGCCTATGATAACCATCTAAAACGAAGTTGCTTATAAGAACATTCATTTTGAAATTGGAGGTTGTATTATACGTGATGCAACATAGTTTTTGAAAAATTAAAGGAGAAATTAGCTATTACAGTGCACCATCAAACTAAAAGAGACGTGTGATGGACTGTGTGCGCTCTTTATCCCACCTGGTTTAGCCTAGTTAGTCTCCTTACAGTTTTTCTGTGGTTTTCGCTTGTAGGGGTACGAGCCACGTTAACATGGCATAGAAGACTAAAGATTGCTTTGGATACTGCGAGAGGGCTTGCTTTTCTTCATGGTGTTGAAAAACCTATCATTTACAGGGATTTTAAGACTTCAAACATTTTGCTAGATGAGGTTAGTAGATGTGTTTACTAGTACAAATGAGGTCTTATAAATGAGTTATATATTTGGATGGAATTCTACTGATGAATCCCATAGTTTTGACAATGTCTTCTGGTTATGCAAAATTTTGTCATCTCCATTGATCATTCAGTGGCTAAAGTGTATAACGAACACAGGATTTCAACGCAAAGCTTTCTGATTTTGGGCTGGCAAGGGTTGGGCCAACGGGAGATCAAACTCATGTCTCAACCCGGGTTATGGGCACCTATGGTTACGCTGCTCCTGAGTATGTCATGACTGGTGAGTCTTGTGATGGCAGACGTGATATGAACGCTACATCTGATGTTACCATTTACGCGTAGGTTGCTCTTTGATATAAGAGTCTAAGACGAGTGTGGCCAAATCTCTGATTACCATCTTTAAATGCATTGTTTATGACTAGTGATTGAATGATCATCCATTTGTACATTGTTCAGGACATTTGACAGCAAGAAGCGATGTCTATGGGTTTGGAGTTGTTCTGCTTGAGATGCTTATAGGAAGACGTGCGATGGACAAGAGCAGGCCAAGCCGAGAGCATAATCTTGTGGAGTGGGCACGTCCACTCCTCAACCATAGCAAGAAGCTTTCGAGAATACTGGATCCTAGAATCGAGGGGCAGTACTCCACCAAGATTCTTATGAAAGTGGCCAATCTGGCATTTCAATGTCTCAGTCAGAACCCAAAAGGAAGACCCCTCATGAGTCAAGTCATTGAGATACTCGAACCCCTCGTCACACAAGAATTCAGCCCAATAGAAAGTAGTGGTAGTATAACCCTTTACGAAGTCTCAAAAAATGCGCCTCAGGATCCCAACAGAGGGTTAAGAAACCAACTCAGAAGTCAGAGCGAAAGAGAAGACGCGCCCTATAAAGAATCAACAACCTAATGAGCCTTCAAAGGAGTAAAGCCTCTGTTGCCTCTTCTCTAAGATTTGATTGTTGAAACCTGCAGTTAAGAAAGTGTATGCAAACAGGTTCTTTTTTTGAAGATTAAGTCTGTACCATTCTGTCCTAATTTTTCACAAGTCATAAACATTGTAGCTCTTCTTATCAATGGAAAAGTAAGCAAGTGTTTATGTATCCAAGAAAAGCATTTTGACACCCGATTATAAATGACTTATTTCACCAAATGCTTTATATCTGTTTGAGCTTTGTCATGCTTATAACCAGTCAGATTGTGAAATTTTGACCCCTAAATCTTGAGGCGCAACTTCATACTTTGCACAAACTGGAGCAATAGATTTGTTTATACAACTTCAACACGACCAATTAAATCAGATCCCAGCCTTCACATCAAATAACGTGCAAGATTTCTGATTTGAATTACAATACAGAAATGAACTCCACTTAAGAGATTCAAACATGTAAAAATGTCTAACCCCAAAACTGGCACAACATTTTGCCTATTTCAGTAAGGCATCTTCTCTCCGCAGGATTGAATATCTCCAATTTGGCAGCCTCCTGGACTCCATATAAGAATTCTTGCTTCGTCTTCGAGGAGAGCACCAGGTAGGTTGGTCCGTGGATGTTACTGAGATCCACAAGCTGATGAAAACAGAGTGATCATTTAGATAACATGCTAATCATTTGTTACGGATATGGATGATTTCATATAATTATAAATAGTGTAACCAAAAGAACTTGCCTGCTGTAACCAAGGAATTATCGAGCTCACGAATCTTTGGTCCATTAGGTACGAGGCCAAGTTGCTTAATAGGTCATTTGCAGTTTTTTCTGATAGATTCTCAAGAGAAGGTCCTGTTCTATCCAGAAGCTCAAAGAGAAGTTGTTCATTCCTTGAAGACAGGGCTTCAGCGTATGCTGAGTCCAGATCCCCATTACAGAAATACTGTTTCACAATTTTCCATGGGCTGTTCTTGGTTTCCAGCTTGTTTAACCTCGACTTAGGATCGTATACGCCATTTTTCCTCATTGGGTCTTCATGAATTTCTGGATAAAAACTTACAGGAGTTGCCTTCCCTGGAAAACCTTTAACTGGCTTGAGATTGGCATCGGCCCACATGTCAGAGTTCGGTCGCCCAGCATTGTTTATTCTGCTTCTAGTATATGTGTCCTCCCAAATTCCAGCATGTTTTGGCAGCAGTGCAGAATGCTTGTTGCTGTCTACAGACATCCTTGGTGTGCATGTAGAAAGTCTAGGGGAAGCAATGCTGGGACTTCTCTTCAGAAGTTTGGCTGCCAATACATCTGAATATCTTCCTCCATGAACAAGCTCTTGCGCCATTTTATCGACCACCAGTTCAAGATTCGAGACCTTCAACTGGACAGTTGACACGCTATCCATAACAGAGGTTGTAAATGTCTGAAAATAGAACCAAAAGCTTTATCAGTTACTTGTAAAATTCAAACTTCTCAAAAACTAATAACTTGGTGATAGAGCATTCACATGCATCTCTATATCCCAAAACCCATAGAAATATAGAATATTTTTCTTTGTAACAGTAATTAACTATAACAATCATACTTTACTTACTTAATGTGAGTATTACGTCTATATGACAATGTCCAGCTGCAAGTATAGTATCTTAAATAAATTATGCAGTTCACTACTTATGTCTGTCAATGTACAAATTTGTACTTTGTCACAGTGTCACATGCATGAAACTGAAGGCCAGTTTTACAAGGCAACTCAGTGATTGTAGTTTTACATGTCCATGTCATGCACCTGAATGATTTAATACGATGAAAACTCACATGAATCAGAGTGGTAAAGAAAACAAAAGAAAAACCTTAAAAAAAAAAAAATGGTTACCTTTAGCATATCTATCAAACTAGACTGCTTATTTTCAATCTCCAGAAGGTGCTTCCTAATTAATGCAATCTCCTTTTCTGTTTGTAAACAACACCCATGCATAGTTTGTGAAGTTGTTTCTGTAATTGTTGAATCTAAGCTTCTACGGTCATGCAATTTAGCCAAGTATCTTGGTTCTTCAATGCAACCTTCATCCACAGCAAACCTTCGGCTAGTCCCAGTTGACTTCTCCAAACTGGCATCGTCAAAAGCATCACAATGGGCTGTGGCAACCTTTGTTTTGATGCTTTCGGTGAAAATATCAGAAACAGATGAATATTCCTGCTTGTCATCCACTTCTACATATTCATATCTAGTATTACTAACACTTCGGGCATCAGAATTTATTCTTTCACATCTCTTGATAACAGAACTACACTCAGATTCATCATTTGGATTCTCTGCTGCTGAACTACAATTCTTTGGAACTGCAACATCTATTTTCCAATCAGTTCTTCCGGATTGCTGAGGTTTCTCGATACATGTCCTACCAGCTTTTCTAGAAGAGAGAGGAACATTTTTCTTAGTCATTCCGTTACCAAATATCATCGACGTATTATCCTTCAGTCTTGTTGTGTCACTGGCACTAGTGACATCAGTATAGTCATCTCTATAGGATGTTTCTGCAGGAAGTGGATAACATTACATAAAGCACAAATGCCTGTGACCCCATAGATGAGAACATAGAGAAAAGATAATTTCCAGATGTTAAGATCACACAACAGGTTGTCTACATGATCACATGCTACCTTTTCATCGATATGCATATAAAGAATTTTATGATTACACAACCGTTTTGAGGAAAATTAGTTTTGACTATAATTCCATTTAACCAATGGATCATTTCAAAATACTTATACTGAACCGAAGAAAAATAACAAGGATAGTTAATGCATTACATAATCAATAAAAAAATTTGGATGGCATTAAATCTGTGCTTGTGGCACTTTGTACCACATCAAAGACATGGAGGGCAACAGGGAGAATACCTTTGACAGAAGATCCAGCTTCAGAAGGTTCAGCTGTATTGGGACCGGGAAGATTTTTCCAGAGTTGCAAGGCTTGCAAAGCTATGTCCCTAACTGGTTTCACCTATTTAGGTTGAAATACGGACCAAATTAAGCATTTATAAAACAAAACTTGTAGCATAATGCGTTGTTTAATAAACAGATGACCTTATCGAATCGGCATGCTTCAAGAGAGCGGATACAAGACAACCGATATGAACCTAAGCATGCTGCCCCACAAGAAGCAATATCACCCAGTGCTGCACAAGCAGCTTTACGTGTTGTCCAGTCGCTGTTCTTCAGCAACTCCTGAATGCTTGTTAGTGCAGCAGTCAAAGAACTATGTGATGGAGCACCACCAGCCTAAAACATTAAATAAGAAACTGAGTTATAATACTGTCTACATTGAGTTTCATAAAACAAAATCAGGTACCCCACTCTGAGCTACAATCTGGCAAGTTATTGCATTCTCATGTTAGCCATACAGTAAGCACAAGTTGAGGAAAAAATTTAAGCCTAAACACAATTTACAACATGACTGACTGAGATGAAATATTGGATTTGGCAATTCGAATGCAAATCTACTTCCAATCATCGCATCATTATTCCAAATAAATGCTTATGTAACTTATATAACACAAAGTCAAATGCTAAAAGGTTGAATAGAAGTACATAGAACAAAGTAGATGCATTACGCAGAGACTGACCAGAATGATACTCCTATTCAACTCAATGACAGCTGGCTTCGCCATGAAATGAGGATTCTTCAGAAACTTAATAGTCTTTGTCAACATCTTCTGCAACACCAATGGAGGAGGGTCGTGAATATTGTCAATGACCTGCGACAAACACAATGCGCAACCAGTTTGCATTTGCTTGTTTTGCTCACCCAGGGCTTCGAAAAGTGGCCTCACAAGTGTGACGAAAACGATATCACTCTCCATTCTACCACTACTCAATTTTGAAGCCAAGACACTAACTGTTTCTACACAAGCATCTCTTACAACAGTATCTGAATCCTTTAGCCGCTTTACAATGCTAGCTACTATCTTTCCAAGATGAGATCCGATCAGCCCTTCATGGAAAGTTGCCAAAGTACCCATCAAGCGAATACATTCTTTGCGGACAGCACTTTTCTTCTCAAAATCTGTGTCTATTATGCAAGATAGAAAAGGAGCAACCCCATCGGGAGTCAAGCATTCAATGGTTTTCTCAAGCTCCTCCACCCCGAGTTGGTAAGTGTCCCTATCCGCGAGCTTGTTGACTGAAAGAGCCACACGCTGTTTCAGCTGAAAAACAGCTTGCTGATTACTCACCCTTGAAGTTGCTTTCGATTTCACCATATTAGCATGTGTCTTCATTTTCACTGAATTTACGCTAAACTGATCATCAGTTAAGATTTACTCCACCATCAACTCTTAGGAACCGACTTTCCACGATTTTCCCTTCAAATTTAAAAAGGATTTCCATAAAACATCAAAATGTAGTTGCAGCATAAAACCTATATGGAGAAAGAAGAAAATCAATATTTATTTGAAACGCTGCCACACAATTGATCCAGAATCATTCAAGAGCTACTGATAGATTCACCCACACGGAAAAGAGAAATAAATTACAACCAACGACAGGAACACTTCCAGAATCTCAAAAACAGATCAGAAAAATATTTGAACAAATAATCAGCAACAGCTAACACGATAACGAAATACATATTTCACAATATAACTGATATGCAAAAAACATACATAAGAGGCCAACTATTTCGACCCTCATTTCCCCTCAGCGCACAATAATAATGCGATACGATACAGCATAGACAAAAAGCATTGCATCGAGATTGAAGTAGCTAAAGCAGACTACTTAACTTATATGCTCATAAAATACGTCAGTATAATACTGCCGCTCCTCCAATGAAGCTACTTTAAATTCAAATTCAAAAGAGATACTTAAAACAATGAAAAAGCAAATTCGAAATAGTATAACGAATCTCGTGAAGGACGCAAGAGAAAAAAAAAACGCAATTCGAGAATATCCTACCCGTCCGTACGCACGAGAAGAGGGCCAGTGCGTGTGTGTGTGTGTGAGAGAGAGAGAGAGAGGGGAAGCTGGGCTTGGCTTGTTTGGAAGTTTTGAGTTTTGGCGCTTGGGTTTCGGTTTTCGAAATTGAAGAGAGGATTCAACGTGGGGTCATGCTTCTCTTTAGCTCTCGTGCTTTAAAATAGTAACAAAAACTTGGATTTTTAGCTTACTAGTATTTGCTTGATAGTCTACTTGATAATATTAGTTTTGATTTTATGTTTTTCATTTAAATTTTATTTCTCAAATTTAAATAACACAATTTATTACAAATTTAAATTGCATTAATTATAAAATCCTAAATATTACATAAAACTTTAATAAAATAAAAACAATTCCTAAAAATTAACTACTCTGGCCCTAGAGGTCCGAAACGTACCCAAAGGTGCTCAGTCAAATCATATCGGAGCTGAGCATGTAGTTGTCTATCTCGGAGAAGGCTATCCCTTCGCACATATTCCTCGAAGGACACCGGTGTTTGTCCAGCACTCTCCGTCGAACCACTGCTAGACGCCCCGTCATCATCTCTCCAGTTGGCAGTCGCTTCACCTTCGTGTTCCACAATCATATTGTGGAGAATGATGCAACACATCATGATGTCCTTCAGGTGCTCTACGTACCAATTGCGCGCCGGACTTCGAATGATTCCCCACCGAGCTTGAAGGACTCCGAAGGCGCGTTCCACATCCTTCCGTGCCGATTCTTGCATCTTCTTGAACCTTGCCTCCTTCGGATTGGTTGCCATTGATGGACTCTTCACGAAGCAACGCCACTCCGGATATATGTCGTCACACAAATAGTAGCCCATCCGGTATTCGCGCTGGTTGGCATGAAAGACCACTGGCGCCGCAGTTCCTCCTAACACGTCGGAGAAGATAGGAGACTGATTCAGCACATTGAGGTCGTTGTTTGAACCAGCAACACCGAAGAAGGCGTGCCAAATCCACAAATCGAAAGAGGCAACGGCCTCCAATATCAAGGTGGGCTCTCCCTGATCCTCGCGTGTGTATGCGCCGTGCCACGCCTTTGGGCAGTTCTTCCACGCCCAATGCATGCAGTCTAAGCTCCCGAGCATCCCGGGAAAACCATGTCTCGCCTCGTGCATTCGGAGTAGGCGTTGCACGTCTGTTGCCGTTGGACGGCGCAGGTAATGGGCTCCAAAAGCCCGTATGACCGCCTTGCAGAACTTCTTTAGGCATAGACGACCGGTTGAGTCCGCCACTTTGAGATACTCATCGAACACATCCGCACTAACCCCGGTGGCTAATTGGCGGATAGCCGACGTGCATTTCTGCAAAGGAGAAAGAGAATCTCGACCGAGTGCATCAGTGCTCATATGAAAGTAAATATCTTCACCTTGAACAGCCTCGACGATGCGCAAGAAGAGCTCCTTCTGCATACGAAATCGACGCCGGAAAAAAGTAGGGCCATACGTTGGATTGTCGACGAAGTAGTCTTGCATAAGACGTACATGGGCCTCTTCACGATCACGGTGGACGTATGATCGGGGACGTTTCGCACGCGCCGGCTCCGGCGCCGGTTGGGGGTAGTATGATTGAAGCACTTGTTTCTGCAACTCAACCAACTCCATGAACATTTCAGCGACTTCGTCGGAATCGGGCGAAGAATCATGTTCAGGTGACGACATTTTTGGAAGAAAAATTGTAGGAGGAAGAAGGAATGAGTTGTGATGAATGAATTGTAGGTGAATGAGTTGTAGGGAGAAGTATTATTTATAGAGAGAAAAGAAGATTAAAACAAAAAAAAAAAGGAAAATGGAAGAATGCCGTTGAAAGAGCCGTTAGAAAGCAAAAAAAAAAAAAAAAAGAAAAGAAAAATTGAAGAAACGGTCGAAAATCAAATATAAATAATATTTTTTTTTTTAATTATGGCGCGTGCAGAGCACGCGCCTACTCGAGGATACCCGATAACTCGGGTACTCCTCGAGGACCTCCACGCCGCATCGCCCTCCTCGAAGCTAGCCATCTCCTCGAGGACCTCCTCGAGTACCCGCGATGCGGGTGCTCTAAGCAGGTCAAGCAAATATAAATAGTTTTTCAACACACTTCCCAACATAAAGAGTATGGAAAGAAGCGTTCACGATTATATTTCTGTTTTTCTCTCAAAATCAAATAGTAGTAAATTAAAGTTAATGGTGAGCTCACATCTCAAATCCTATGATTACACTGTAAGTATTTAATTCATTCTTTAATTTTATTTTATTTTTTGGGTTTGTGGGTGGGGGGAAACCTATACGGCTGAATGCACCCGATAATCTTCCAAATCTACCATCTTTGTTTAAATGCAATTTATTTTTAATAGCTATTTTATAATGTTCAACTTAAATGCTGAAAATATTGGTGGAGGAGTTTATAATATGTCATCAGAAAGCTTATGTTATTAAATTTAGTTATGTTATTTTGAAAAGTGCACTTGATATCAATTAATATATTATTATAAATTAAATGGTAGTTACGATTTAATGTTTATTTACGAACATTAAGTTGACATAATTATAAAATGAATAAATCCCTTTAATAATGAGCTATCATGTTTCGCTTTATCGAAATAATTTGGCAGGAGCAATTCCCTAACTGCATAGAGATTTCTTATGGAGTATATTAAATTTCAAGATACAACTGACGGAATATGCACGATTTTCTAATTGTAGTTGATGAATGCAAGCACGTAAACTTAACAATTTGCATGTTTGTTTTTTGATAGTGCAAGTGTTTGAACGTTGCTCGATTAATCTAAAATGGGAAGGTTGATCAGTTGATGTTGTCGCACATCCATATCCATATAATATATAAATATATAAAATAGCAGTATAACGGCTACTTTTTTCCACCAAAATTTCTTTCTCCTCACTTTTCTTTTTTATTTTGATTCTTTTTAAAAAATCATAAACTTTGATTCATAAAAAAAATATTCAGTATGGATGTTAAATTAAAGATGATGACAAGATCTTTAATTTAATGTAAAAATTAGTATATAAAATAAATTTAAAATAAATAAGTTATTAGTATCATTTAAAGTCACAAAATTATTTTTTTCTCTCTTCTCTCTCATCCATCCTCCTCTCTCTCTCCTTTTTTTTTTTATCAGACAAAGTAATGTTAGAAGTTAGCAGTTAGTACCCCAAACACTCCAAGAAATCACCAAGCCCACCTTATCTCTCCAAACATCAAATTCGCTCCCAATGAGAATCGAACCCGAGTCTCATTACTAAAGTGAGGACCCGGTGGCCAGGTGAGCTAAGGGAAAAGGGAAAAGGTGCAGATTGGCCCCTGAAGTAGTAGCCCCTATAGCGTATAACCCCTCTTACTCACTGTGTGTGCAACTAAACCCCTGAACTCCCAGAAAAAGGTGCAAATTCCCCCCTCTGACCTAACATCGTTAAGTGTCCGTTAACGTTTGGGTTTAATTACACTCTCTACTTCAGGGGTGGATCTGCACCTTAATTTTTTTTTTTTTAATTTCAGCAACCCACCTCCGGCATCAACTTAACCGTCCCCCGTACTCATCGGCTCCAACTTACACTTTGTCAGCTCGCATACGCTCAATCTCTTGATCGTCGACTGCTTACCGCCGACATGCAGCAGCATCACCAACTCCAGATGTGGACCTGGATCGAATCCTGCTTGGTCCAAATCCATATCCGTATTTTTTTACTTAGGTCAGGATCCGGTCCAAATCCATTAGGTCCAAAAAAACGAGATTCATGTCCAGATTCATTAGATTCACAGGGTCTCGAGTCCTGACCCGGATCCATTCTTTCTTCTCTTTTAAAATAAATTTACAAATATTAAATTAACCAAAAATAAAATCATAATTACTCCCTCCGTCCAGGCTTTTAGTATCCAGTTGAGAACGGCACGAGTTTTAATAAAGTGATTGATGTGTTGTAAGTGGAATAAGGGTCCCACATTTTATGTGAGAGTTAAAATAATTAAAGTGGAGTAAGAACCCCACCTACTTTTACCAAAAATAGAAATGGATACTAAAATGTGGGACGACCAAAAAAGAAAAGTTGGATACTAAAAGTTGGGACGGAGGGAGTATTATCTAGAGTTTTAATAATTATTCAAAAATAAATAAATAAAATTTAAATATATATTATATAGATAAATATATACACAATTAATATCATAAGATAAGCTTAAAAGGTTAAGGTGTTGGAAGAGATGTTGTTGTGTGGGGCGGTGAAGAAGCTGGTGGCGTTGCTGTATGTAAGCGGTGGGCAATCGACAACCAAGAGATTGGCCGCGTGCGAGCTGACAAGGTGCAAGTCAGAATCGATGAGTACGGGGGTGGTTAAGTTGATGCCGGAGGTAGGTTGCTGAAATTAAAAAAAAAAAAAAAATTAAGGTGCAGATCCACCCCTGAAGTAGAGGGTGCAATTAAACCCAAACGTTAACAGACACTTAACGGCGTTAGGTCAGAGGGGGTATTTGCACCCTTTTCTCGGAATTCAGGGGTTTAGTTGCACACACAGTGAGTAAGAGGGTTATACGCTATAGGGGCTACTACTTCGGGGGCCAATCTGCACCCTTTCCCTTCTTTAAATGCTACGGTTCTTCAATTTTTTTTTTCTATTTCATTCCTTTTTCTATTTTTATTTTATTTTATTTTATTGTTAGAAATTATTTTTAATATTTTTTATTTATATTTTTTCTATTATAAAAATTTAAGGCAACTAAAAAGATTAAACTTATATTTGTTCATTTTTATCAATTATAAATAATTAATTGATAGTTCAAAAATTGAAAATTCAAATGTTTTCAGATTCATGTGTTTATTGAGATTATGTTGTTCATAAGTAAAAGCGCAATGTGGTCCCGTAAAAATTGAAATAAATTCCGTAGAAAAGTTCAAATAAATTCAAAATTGTCTAAATATAAAACAAAAAATTACACTTAAGCTCAAATACTACGAATCAATACCAATTCAGACCACCTGAACTTGTACCACCTTAACCTACACCAATCCCCACAGAGATCAGTTGCCCAAAAAATTAAACTAAATTTTGAAAAGAAATACTAGTAATACTTTTTTTATATATCAACTATATTTGAGGAAAATTTATTGAGGGTTCCTTTTTTTTTTTTTTACTGAAACAGTGTAAGAATCAGATTCGGACTTACATACACTGGCCTATTTTCATCTTTATTTTTTTTCCAGAATCCAAAGGGTATCACTTAAATCTCCTTTGCTTCTCTCTGGCACGAAAAAATAAAGGAAAAAAAAATCGAACCAAAAACAAATCGAATCATTAACCTGAGACATTTAAACAAAGATAAAGGTTGACGATAAAAAACAAAAACAAATTTGACCCGGCTACTTCAACCAAAGCCTCAGTAACAAAATCAACTAAGACCAAAGATGAGGGGGACGAGATTATGGATCCAAGTAGGATATGTTACAAAGCAGATAAAAGCTGGAACACATATCGGGATTCGATTGCAGCAAACTCATTAGTTGAGCAGAACACGAGATCGATACTCTCCTAATGCCCAGATGGGGAATATGTTCCTGTATGCAGCATACGTGATCATACAATTCCGGTTGAAAACACCCATGATCTCCTGAAAGTTCAAGGCAAAAGGTTAGGTGATGTCGACACATTTCTTTTGTTTCTCAGTTTAAACAGAATATGTGCTGAACTCATTCGGATTTCATTACAGCTACTTAACAAAACTTACCTGCTGCGGGAAATCGCCATTTTCACATTGAGAATTTATAAGGACTTTTGCTGCACGGTGCAATGGCAAGGGGTCCCTCTCAGCCTGCATGACACACATAAGTTAACGCTTGAGTTCTCAATGTAAAACTATTGCAGCCTGTTTGAATAGAACTAAAAACATTTTCACATTTACAGATGTTCTGGTAAGTGCATTATTCTCGTATGCTGCTAGTTGCATGTATAAACTAGATAAAGTATAGAGTAACTTTTGCCTTTTGGAAAAGAACTCGGAACAACAGGAAAAACAATGCATATAGCTTATCCAAACAATGTTACCTGTCCAGCAGCAATGAGAGACAGCAGAGCCCAACCAGTATTGACCACATGAGACTTGTTGCCTTCTAGATTTGAATACACCTGAACAGATAAAGCATTATCAATGCAGCTCTACTTGTTTGATATCATACTTCCTCACAACAGCTCCTCAGTTGACGAGCCTGAGCATGCATCTCAAGCATCAAAGGGACCTTTGAGTTCTTGGAATGCAAACTTGTTTGGGGATAAAGATATAAGGATACAAGCTCTCAGCTTTCCTCTATTTTGATGTATCTCAGTAAAAATATAATTATCTAGTTTTCACAAGTTAAAAAGGCATGGAGCATGAGTACCATGTGAATGCACCTTCAGATAATTATTCATTTTGAGTTTCAGAAGTTCAAGATTTGACATGGGCAGAACATGTTCAAAACTCATGCATTTTATGTGAGCAAAAGCAAGTAAGCACATTGTCTATCTAACAACTTTCGATGATGATAAAGACATCTAACCATAAGCAAAATACATTTTTAAATACTATAACAAATTCAAACATCACCAAATAAGAGGACAAACAAACGATAAACTTATAAATTCTCAACCTTGTTTTGACATGAAAGATAACTTTCTCCCCAACCACCACAAGGAAGCTGTTTAGACAATAGAAATTCACAAGCTTTGCGTATGGTAGAGCTATTACTGAAGTTTCTGCCAGCTGCTACAAGGCCCTTTACCCCAAACCATGTTCCATAAGTGTAGCATACTGCCCAAGAACCATACCTGCAAAACTTTCAAGGTCATAATTGATAGTTGATACTACATCAAGTAGAAATCAAAGTCAATCGGGAAAAAAAAGCTGATCAAACAATCAAGTTCATAATAAATATATCAGCAACATATGTTTACAAATCTAACTGGTCCAGAAGTTGTAGGAAGAGGGAAGAAAACCAAAGAGGGAAACTGACCAGGACCCATCTGCTTCCTGAATCTTCTCAATGAACTTGGCACTTTTCTCAATACAACGTTCCACTTCTTCTGTTCGATGCTCAGGATATAATTCCTTAAATGCTGTTAATGCTTGAATAGCAGCCGAGGTGCATTCAACATAGCTACAAGGTCAGTGGAGTTCAAATTTATTAAAAGGTTTCTCATAAGTAATGTCTTGTTAACTTGTTTGAGAGAATTCATAGTAGCAGATGATCGGAGCTATCGAAGCCTAAATCTATCATGTTTAGTCTCCCTTGTGCGAAAAATATTATGTCTTACAAAGTAATAAGATGTTCAACTTAGAAAAAATAGCCAGAATGCTAAATCAGTTGACCTTCTTGGTGATTTTTTAATGACTTGGACTGCAGACAAAAAATTACTTTTAAAGAGTTGTCTACAGAAATTGCAGAAGCAGTGGTATCTTACGGGTAATCAATGACAATGTCACCGAAAGTCTCAGCAGGGTTGATTAGCTGTGATAAAAACATACAGAATCATATCAATGGTTATTCATCAAGTTTGAAACAATTTATAAAGCCCAATAAATTAGAACAACCGAATTGCTGGTCACAATAACAAAAATACAGCATGTAATGTGAGGAATGGATGATCATTATATCATGCATAAGATAGTAGGATAACAATTTTTGTGTCTCACTTAGAATAGCTTTGAGTTCTACTTCTGTAAGAGCATAAATAGAGAAACAGCATGGCAGAGAGTTATTCAGCATGCAAGCAAGAACAGTCCAGAGGCTAGGTTACCATTGACTGAATCGCTTTTTAGAAACAAGCATTAAAACCTTGAATTCAGTTATATCAGGTTCAGTTCCAGCTAATTTTAGTGCTAAAACAAACCAGCATATGGGTATTATTGTCAGGCACATAAACCACTCACTTTTGTTGGAGAATTATAAAAAAATAAGGTACAAGAAATAACATCTAGAAATACTAGGTAACTTTTACACATGGAATAACCTACCTCCAACCAACTATAGGATCTTGTCAATTCATATGTTGCAAATCCTCCATCTGCATTCTGCAAAATATGCCAGGAACATTTGCCTCATCTTTGTTAATTGTTCACAAATTAAATTTTTATCACAACTATAAAAGCAGTCAGGAAAGGATGGATAAAATGTTAAAACTGAAGTGACCTAAAAGAAGGCACCCTGAGATAAGTGTATCAATTTCCTCATTTTACAGGTGATCATTACACAAACTTGGTTGGGTTCATGTTCTCAAACTTAAAGGAAGTCCAGTAACTGGAATATCCTATTTTCCTGGTTGATATCTCTTTATGAGTAAAAGAAATAGCAAAAGATATCATTACTTAGTTTATAACAAAGTTAGATTTCTTTAGTTAGTATGACACATGTCCAAAGAGCATGTCTCTGCAGACAAAGAAGCTTCAACTTGAACAGAGGCACTGGAACAATTTCTAAAATTTACTTGAGTTTATATTCAAGCTCATATCACTTTCTCTCAATTGGTTTAGGTAAATGAATCTCCTCGACATTTCCAGCATAATATATTTAAATCACTTCTCTTTGTCCATTCAAGGGAAATCAAACTTGAATAACTTTACAACTTGATTAAATCATGTCATCTTCATTCGATATTGAGTTTTATTATGCAATTATCTCAATTACCAGCTTTACATTAGAAGTTAATAGCCTCTCCAAGTAATTTGCATAAAGCATGTAGAGGGACCACACATGACACAGATAAATTCAACACACTAAAATGTAACATTTTTACTTATAATCACACCATATCATATATTAGCAGTTTAGCACGTGATATCCCCCACTGAGTGTCTACCAAATCCCACAGCTCTAAACTTTTTTCCGTTTGGTTTTATGAAGTATGAACATATAAATCACATTGGTTGATCTGATGTAAAGAAAATAACTTTTTCAACCAAGATATCCTAATAGCTGCAATGCCATTAAAATTATTAAGTAACACTCGAGACAGATAAGTACCTGTAGTGAGAAAATAACATTCACAGCATCAAATAACCGGTCTGCGTCAATTGGTCCACCAACAGTTTCTGCAGGTAGCTTGGATAGTAACAGAACTGCCTGGATAAACAGGCACAAATTACCAGAAAGTTGTACCAACCATACCAATATTGGGGAAAAGCCAAACAAGAAGAAATTATATTATCTAAAAAGCTCTTCAGATTGAACATCTCACTTTCAGTCCCTCAGCAGTGCAATCTGAAATCGGCCAACCATGGTCTGCAGTTGAAAATGGCCAGGCACCTTTTGAAATGTGCCGATACCAATAATCTAGATTGCCTTGGCAATCATCTGACACCTTTAAAGGTAGGATCAGAAGATTGTGAGATTATTGCCATGGATGATGTCATGAAACATAAAAAAATGGGATAAAAGAAAGTTCACGGTTTACCTGGGAGTGCTTTATATATCTATGTGCTTTCCTTAAAGTTGGGCCAAATTCTTCGACCAGCTTTGTTGAAATAATTGCCTGGACAGTGAAGGCAGTATCCCATAACTGACTTCCATTGTACCCCTGAAATTTAATATGATATTAGCAATAGCCATAGAAGATAACCCCACAGTAGCAATAATAAAAATTAAATTAAGACATGACTTAGAGACTCAATAAAACAGGACGCCTGAGGCCAAAGGTCTTTGGTTCGAGTCCACCGTGACACAACCTTTAAAAATTTATGTCTAAAACAAAAAAAAAAAGGATTATTGTCCATATATCAAATTTATCGACTTTAGCATGTTTGAACAAGGATGGCAATGGACTGGGTTTGTCAGTTGTGCAAGTCACAAGGGCCTGGGCCTATCACATGTTCTAGTTTGCAAAAGATCTTCTAGTAGAAATAGCAGAAAAGCAAACTAATATAATACATATATATCCATAGAACTCAACCTGCATTTTCATGCCATCTTCGGCAAGCCATAGATAATCATGGATTCTTGGAAGATGTAACTTGAAAGATTCTGAATTTTGATCTTCAACCCAACAGCAAAGCATATTTAGCACCTGAAATTTCATTTTGAAGAACACATATGAGAAAGTCGGGGAGATATTTTAGCAGTTTCGATATTTCACAGAGCAGTCATTAAGTAAAATCAACGAAATAAAAACAACCTTGAGTAATGAAGGACATCCTATTAATATTTTATATAGATGATGTCCTCAATTATGAGAAATGAAGGTATATAAAATGTCATCCTGACATGTTATACAAGCAGAACACCCTTCAGAAAACAACAAATACAACTACCCCAATCAGATCAAATATATTACATACAACGACAGAGATCTTCAGATATCTTTTTGCTTGAATCATTTCTTTGTTCAGATATGATTTTTTTGTAAATTTTCACAACTTCAGCTTCTAATAACTATGATATAACAGTTTCAAATATACCTTATTTACAGGTCCTATGCATATATAGCGTGTATTTTCATCCTCATAATGTATGTGCTCCATAACAGTCCGCAAAGATTTTTCTCTAAACTTCTTCCCTGGCCAACGCAATAAAACAGGTTCCACAGCTTTGTGAAGAGTCGCCCAAAGTACATCCTGTACAAGAGGGTGTGGGTAGTATAGATCTTCCTGCAGCAATGACAGATGATGAGGTTATGTTTACAAATTACAAAAAAGAAAGAAAACTCCCTATGAGATCAGAGATCAGATGCTACTTTGCCACCTATAAGTTTTCAAAACTTTAGTAATTGTGGTTACAAACTACCACACCCATTTGAAGGAATAAATTAGCCTTTGCTGACCTTCGCACATTCATTGCGAGCTCTATCCCAGTCTATTTCATGATATGGAACAGTAAAAAGCTCCTTCCTCAGAGAAAGAACTGTAGGTGTGATCGGGCCAACAAATCTCTTCCCATACAGATAGGACATAGGGAGATAAACCATTCGACAATGGCACCACATCCTTCCTGTAAAACAAATGGAAGAATATTGTGTTTCTTGTACAATACAATATGTTGAACGCATCATAACTAAGGACTTTCTGTCTAACCAAACAGATTTTATTCTACATGACATTGTTGCAAGACTTCAAGCAGAATGGTTTCAGTTGGCAAACAGTATTCTACTTTAGAATGGCAATGAAACAATTTATGGACATCTAGGAAAACATTTCTTGAGGGAAAATAGTTCACAGATTTTATTATGTGGATGGATGTAATGGGCATCAAATAGTAAAATACTAATTAGACATGCTCAAAACATTTGCATACTATCTCTGTCAGCCCCAATATCACAAGTCTACCAATAATGCATAAAGAAGAAAGTCTTGTATCATATTCCCTCCGACCCACTATAAGTGGCTCAAAACTTTTCGGCACGAGAATTAAGGAGAAGGTGTAAATTGGTTAAAAGTGGTACGGCCTACACTTTTTTAAGGGTTAAATTTTTCCATTTTTGGAAACAGGCCACTTATAGTGGGACGTCCCAAAATGAAATACAGGCCACTTATAGTGGGACTGAGGGAGTATTAGCTAACATCTATTTACTCCAATTTTTGGGGATGTAAACTTCATGATCATCTCTACTTTCAGAAGGTTGATGTGTGATTAGCATACTTCTACTTGTGGTTTACTTGCAAGTTGATCTTAGTTACTCTCAAATGTATTTAGATGCAATAGTATCCAGGATTTGATAGCTTATGGTGACTTCTTGATTTATGTTGCAAATTTGGGGTAAAAAGTAGCTTCCAAAGTTAAGATCAATAGTAATCCTAACACAATGAGTAAAAAGTTCAATAATATGCTTTTGACCCATTTGAGAGTCACTGAGATAGAGGTAAAGACATGATGCAGAAAGCAGGCATTCTTGATCATTGAAGTATATCTTTGTTACTCTTAAAGGAAAGGGAAGACGAGCAGATAAGTCCTACCAACAATAAAAAAAACTATCGGAAAAAAGTAAAAAAAAGAAGGGCAATGGTTCCATAATAGTAAATTACCTGGATGGAATGGAAGAATGTAGGGAAGAACCCATATCTCAGGAGGCAAAGGATTGTTTCCAGACCATTCAAAGACCCCAAGTACCTAATCAGCAAAGGAACAACAACAAACAATCAAAAGTTAGCATACACTGGCTATGATGCACTCTAGAAGCAAATCACAATGAATAACAATGTAAGGGATTGAGTCTGAACCGAGAGCCACATCTTTCCCCAAGATGTTATTGCAGTGGCCCCACCATGATTCAAGATCCAATCTCGGCCTTTCTCCATTGATCCATCTCCATCATTTGCTCCTTCACCAAGCAACCTCAAAGTGACATAGGTCAAAACAGAACCAAACATAGTGCTTGGCCCCTCAATGTGCAGACCCCATCCACCATCTCTGTTCTGTTACAATTTATATTGGCATAAAACACATAGTGTTCCTTAAAGGACCAATAAATAGATTTGGCACACCCTAGAAGCAAGTCATGGAAAAATTACATGCTTAGTAAAGTCTTCACCTGATGATTGTAGAGATAGCGACAAATCTCACGTTTATGCTCTTTTGACAATATTGCATTTAACGCCCCAGTGATTGACAATGTAATTACCTGCTCCAAAAGGGGGTAAAAGTATAACAACAAGATGACCACTGAGGTTTAAAAATAATGTAATGGCAATACAGTTTACCAAAGCCTAAAAATTACTTTCAAATGTTGACCAACTCACAAATTAAATTTTTCAAGAAAAAATATATTTAGCGTGTCACTCATATCATCTCATACACTAGAGAGATTTGAAATGATCAATAAGCAAATTAAATTTTTCAAGACAGATATGACTTGTCTGCAAATTTAGTCTTCCTCTCGAAAAATTTGCTCCAAATCAAGCCCACGAAAGCATAGAGGACAAAAATCTATGCTTACCAGGCCAGGCAATAGAAACATTGGACCTCCATAGTCTCCTGGCCAGTGACCATCATGAGCCTGCAGAGTAGAATGGAAACTGATGGCCCTCCTCAATGTATTAGCTACTTTTTCTTCTGTAATATCTTCCACATCCTTCACTTTAACTTGGGGCAAATCATTGGTAACAGGGCTCTCCTTCGAAAACTAGCATTTAAAATGAATTGAAACTGGAAAGTTAGTCCCATAGTCAGTACCATGAAGTTGTCAAGAATAAATTTACATTCATAAGTCAACCATCATTCGTAACTGACACAATACAGACTAGCAAATAAAATCTTAATGTTGACATCATAGACATTCCAAATCCCCAACCCTTATTAAGAATCATTGATTGTTGAAAAAACAATATTTGAAAACCAATACTCTACTTCTTACTTCAAGACTGCAACGAACTAACTTTCATTGCATTCTCACAA